>NC_041388.1:688090601-688121353 GCF_002162155.2 Triticum dicoccoides
AAATTTTGAATAGTTTAAATTTGAATTTTATAAAATTTGTGTGAATCACTAGTTTATGAATAACTTTACTATAAAAATAGAATTTTTTTTCTTCTTTGCTATTTATTTTTTATTTATACTTACAATTAAATACTTATAGTTTGATTTTAGGTCACAAAAATTATATTCTTTTTGCTATTGAAGAATATTATAGTTTTATTTTAGTTGATCATAACATAATATTTTAATTGATTGTTTTTATTTTCATAAAGGTTTTGTAGTTCATTATGTTTGCTATTAATTCATTATTTGAGCTAAATGACTCTGAAATTGGAAAGCATTTCAAAATGAACTCTGAAAAGGTTGAAAGTTGGGATGGTATCATAATTTCACCCACATAGCATGTGCATGTACAAAACGGACAATGGTAGCATGTTCGTCTGTTACAAATTTGGCATGGTATCATCATAATAGTTGCGGGAGAAAGTCTTCACTTTTTCTTCGCTTGTGTCATTTGCTTATTGTGCCGTAACCATGGATAATCTTCATTGTTTATCAGGATGCTTGGGTCAGCCTTGACATTGAAGGGAGGAATTTCATGAAACTTTTCATAATCTTCAGACATGTCTGTCTTGTCGTCCACTCCCAGGATGTCCCTTTTTCCTGAAAGAACTATGTGGCGCTTTGGCTCATCGTATGATGTATTCGCTTCCTTATCTTTTCTTTTTCTCGGTTTGGTAGACATGTCCTTCACATAGATAACCTGTGCCACATCATTGGCTAGGACGAACGGTTCGTTAGTGTACCCAAGATTTTTCAGATCCACTGTTGTCATTCCGTAGTGTGGGTCTACCTGTACCCCGCCGCCTAACAGATTGACCCATTTGCACTTAAACAAAGGGATCTTAAAATCAGGTCCGTAGTCAAGTTCCCATATGTCCACTATGTAACCATAATATGTGTCCTTTCCGCTCTCGGTTGCTGCATCAAAGCGAACACCGCTGTTTTGGTTGGCGCTCTTTTGATCTTGGGCGATCGTGTAAAATGTATTCCCATTTATCTCGTATCCTTTGTAAGTCAATACAGTCAAAGATGGTCCCCTGGACAACAAGTACAACTCATCACAAATAGTGTTGTCACCTCTGAGATGTGTTTCCAACCAACTGCTGAAAGTCTTGATGTGTTCACATGTAATCCAGTCGTCACACTGCTCCGGGTGTTTGGAGCGCAGACTGTTCTTGTGTTCATCGACATACGGGGTCACCAAGGTAGAGTTATGTAGAACTGTGTAGTGTGCTTGAGAACAAGAATATCCGTCCCTGCATATTATTGAGTCTCTTCCAAGAGTGCCTTTTCCAGCCAGTCTCCCCTCATACCGCGATTTAGGGAGACCTATCTTGTTAAGGCTAGGAATGAAGTCAACACAAAACCCGATAACATCCTCTGTTTGATGGCCCATGGAGATGCTTCCTTCTGGCCTAGCGCGGTTACGGACATATTTCTTTAGGACTCCCATGAACCTCTCAAAGGGGAACATATTGTGTAGAAATACGGGCCCCAGGATGACAATCTCGTCGACTAGATGAACTAGGACGTGCGCCATGATATTGAAGAAGGATGGTGGGAACACCAGCTCAAAACTGACAAGACATTGCGCCACATCACTCCTTAGCCTTGGTACGATTTCTGGATCGATCACCTTCTGAGAGATTGCATTGAGGAATGCACATAGCTTCACAATGGCTAATCGGACGTTTTTCGGTAGAAGCCCCCTCAATGCAACCGGAAGCAGTTGCGTCATAATCACGTGGCAGTCATGAGACTTTAGGTTCTGAAACTTTTTCTCTGGCATATTTATTATTCCCTTTATATTCGACGAGAAGCCAATCGTGACCTTCATACTGAGCAGGCATTCAAAGAAGATTTATTTCTCTTCTTTCGTAAGAGCGTAGCTGGCAGGACCTTTATACTGCTTCGGAGGCATGTCGTCTTTTTCGTGCAAAGGTTGCAGGTCCTCTCGTGCCTCAGGTGTATCTTTTGTCTTCCCATACACGCCCAAGAAGCCTAGCAGGTTCACGCAAAGGTTCTTCGTCACGTGCATCACATCGATTGAGGAGCGGACCTCTAGGTCTTTCCAGTAGGGTAGGTCCCAAAATATAGATTTCTTCTTCCACATGGGTGCGTGTCCCTCAGCGTCATTCGGAATAGCTAGTCCACCGGGACCCTTTCCAAAGATTACGTAGTGTAAATCATTGACCATAGCAAGCACGTGATCACCGGTGCGCATGGCGGGCTTCTTCCGGTGATCTGCCTCGCCTTTGAAATGCTTGCCTTTCTTTCGACATTGATGGTTGGTCGGAAGAAATCGACGATGGCCCAGGTACACATTCTTCCTGCATTCGTCCAGGTATATACTTTCAGTGTCATCTAAACAGTGCGTGCATGCGTGGTATCCTTTGTTTGTCTGTCCTGAAAGGTTACTGACAGCGGGCCAATTGTTGATGGTCACGAACAGCAACGCCTTAAGGTTAAATTCCTCCTGTCTGTGCTCATCCCACGTACGTACACCGTTTCCATTCCACAGCTATAAAAGTTCTTCAACTAATGGCCTTAGGTACACATCAATTTCATTGCCGGGTTGCTTAGGGCCTTGGATGAGAACTGGCATCATAATGAACTTCCGCTTCATGCACATCCAAGGAGGAAGGTTATACATACATAGAGTCACGGACCAGGTGCTGTGATTGCTGATCTGCTCCCCGAAAGGATTAATGCCATCCGCGCTTAAAGCAAACCATACATTCCTTGGGTCCTTTGCAAACTCATCCCAGTACTTTCTCTCGATTTTTCTCCACTGCGACCCGTCAGCGGGTGCTCTCAACTTCCCATCTTTCTTTCGGTTCTCACTGTGCCATCGCATCAACTTGGCATGCTCTTCGTTTCTAAATAGACGTTTCAACCGTGGTATTATAGGAGCATACCACATCACCTTCGCAGGAACCCTCTTCCTGAGGGGCTCGCCGTCAACATCACCAGGGTCATCTTGTCTGATCTTATACCGCAACGCACCGCATACCGGGCATGCGTTCAGATCCTTGTATGCATCGCGGTAGAGGATGCAGTCATTAGCGCATGCATGTATCTTCTCCACCTCCAATCCTAGAGGGCATACGACCTTCTTTGCTGCGTATGTACTGTCGGGCAATTCGTTATCCTTTGGAAGCTTCTTCTTCAATATTTTCAGTAGCTTCTCAAATCCTTTGTCAGCCACAGCATTCTCTGCCTTCCACTGCAGCAACTCCAGTACGGCACCGAGCTTTGTGTTGCCATCTTCGCAATTGGGGTATAACCCTTTTTTGTGATCCTCTAACATGCGATCGAACTTCAGCTTCTCCTTTTGACTAATGCATTGCGTCCTTGCATCGACAATGACCCGGCGGAGATCATCATCATCAGGCACATCGTCTGGTTCCTCTTGATCTTCAGCAGCTTCACCCGTGGCAGCATCATTGGGCACATTGTCTAGTTCCTCTTGATCTTCACCAGCTCACCCCGTTGCAGCATCACCGTATTCAGGGGGCACATAGTTGTCATCGTACTCTTCTTCTTCGTCGTCTTCCATCATAACCCCTATTTATCCGTGCCTCGTCCAAACATTATAGTGTGGCATGAAACCCTTGTAAAGCAGGTGGGAGTGAAGGATTTTCCGGTTAGAGTAAGACCTCGTATTCCCACATTCAGTGCATGGACAACACATAAAACCATTCTGCTTGTTTGCCTCAGCCGCATAGAGAAACTCATGCACGCCCTTAATGTACTCGCGGGTGTGTCTGTCACCGTACATCCATTGCCGGTTCATCTGCGTGCATTATATATAATTAAGTGTCCAAATTAATAGAAGTTCATCATCACATTAAAACCAAAGTGCATACATAGTTCTCATCTAACAACATATAGCTCTCCAGAGCATCTAATTAATTAAACCATACATTGAAACTATGTAAAATATTTCAATGCGAAAACAAATGTGATCATAATCGCAACCAAGGTAACAATTGATCCAACGTCATAATGATACCAAGCCTCGGTATGAATGGCATATTTTCTAATCTTTCTAATCTTCAAGCGCATTGCATCCATCTTGATCTTGTGATCATCGACGACATCCGCAACATGCAACTCCAATATCATCTTCTCCTCCTCAACTTTTTTTATTTTTTCCTTCAACAAATTGTTTTCTTCTTCAACTAAATTTAACCTCTCGACAATAGGGTCGGTTGGCATTTCCGATTCACATACATCCTAGATAAATAAAATCTATGTCACGTTGGTCGGCATAATTTTCATAAACAATAAATGAACCAATAGTTATAAAGATAATATACATACCAAATCCGAATCATAGACAGGACGAGGTCCGACGGGGGCGGATACCAAAACCATCGCACTATATAAGATGCAATAATAAATGTAAGAAAATGATACAAGTATCTATCTAAACATACAAGTAAGAATATTTTTCCTTTCAGAAAGAATATAAGAACAAGAGGCTCACCACGGTGGTGTCGGTGATGAGATCGGCGCGGGTGATCGACGGCGGTGAAGACGGGGACGGGGCGTGACGGACCGCTAAATCTAGATAAATCTCAAGGAAAATGGAGCTTGGAGGTCGAGATTCGAGAGGAGAAAGCTTAAGTAGTGTGGCTCGAGCATTCCATCGAACACCTCATGTGCATAGGAGGTGAGCTAGAGCACCACAAAGCCCTCTCCCCCTCGGCCAGAAAAAACAGAGCACTGTGCTCTGCTCTTGCGCGAGGGGGTATATATAGGCACCTCATTGGTCCCGGTTGGTGACATGAGCCGGGACTAAAGGGGAGCCTTTGGTCCCGGTTCAAGCCACCAACCGGGACCAATGGTGGTGGGCCAGGAGCGAGGCCCATTGGTCCCGGTTCGTCCCACCAACCGGGACCAAAAGGTCCAGATGAACCGGGACCAATGGCCCACGTGGCCCGGCCGGCCCCCTGGGCTCACGAACTGGGACCAATGCCCACATTGGTCCCGGTTCTAGACTGAACCGGGACTAATGGGCTGACCCGGCCTGGACCAAAGCCCTGTTTTCTACTAGTGACAACATGTCTAAACTAAGCAGATGACATATATGATGTCAAAAGTAGGCACTGCAAGGCAAAATATGCATGATATGACTAACATCATCATGCCAAGGTAGCGCAAACACCTTGGGGGGTAAATAGGAGTGGTCAGCGGCGTCCGAATCCGCGTTAGAATAGATATCTTCCTCTGGATTACAATCTGGAGAGGGGTGGGGAGGGTTTGCCATTGAACCCACCATGGAGCGATGTCTGCATGACATTGTATTGCCGCACAAAACTCTTCTCTTTTTCTCTACATGTTCAGCATGACTGTGTACAATATCTAACATGCATACGAAAAAAATATGGTGAGATTATGTAAGGAGAGCATGCAGTAATTTAGAGTGATGGTAACAACAAGTGGATTGATGTTTTTCTGTTGAACCAAAATAGCCCTAATGGATCGACGTGAATGTATAGTAATAAGTGATGCAACAAGTGTACAACCTCTTTGTCGTAGCCGTGTCGACCTCAGCATCATTGGTTTGGTCACTGAAGCAGTTGACGCAGAGGTGGCTGTCGGAGGTGTGGAGGAAGATCTGAGGAATCTGTAGATGGCGTCCAAGGCACTGCTCTGTTGTGACGGATCGTTCTGTCGTTGGAGCAACTCCGGTGAGCTATAAAACGTCAAGGCTGAAGCAGCATAAGACAGACATCGTCAATCTCAAGTGGGATTCTAATAGCATCTTCAATAGATGATGTAAAATGGATGTAAAATTAACATCACCAAAAACCACCTGACTACAATAGATGAGGTAAAAACTGTTGACTCTGAACTTAACCATCGAAACTAAAATTTACTATGGAATCTGAATGCTACTGTCGAAACTGAATGCAATGGTATCGAAGAGGCACTTGACATGTAATTTAGGGAGGGCCTGCAATTCGTCTTCAACCTGCACCCCCCTGAGCCGCCAGCCACCACCGGCCAAACCGCCGGCCCCAGCGCCGCCTTGCCGCCCCGAAAAACCTCGCCACCGCCGCCCCGGCCAGCCCTCTAGGCCCCCCGCCCCCACACTGAACCCTAAGATAGATAGTGGGGTACCTCTCCGGCGAGCCCCCATCCCCGCTGCGGGTGGTTCTTCCTTAACTCCGGCGAGCCCCCCAACCCCTGAAAATCGACTGACCCAAAAGTCGATTCAGTCGATGAAGTGTGGCTTAATCGGAGCAGAGCAGCAGCACGAGCGAGGGGGAGAGCAACAGCAGCAGCTGGGCGAGCGAGCGATCGAGCGAGAGCCGGAGCAACAGCAGCAGATCCGGCTGGTATGGACGCCGCCGCCGAAGGGGCCTCGCACTGGGGGAGAGCCACCATGGAGATGTCGCCCGCGGTGCCGGCTTCAAGGTAGCCGCTCCATGGGGGTGCCGGATGGAGCACCGTCGGTGCCGGGAGGTCTAGTTTAAGGAGAAGGTGCGATGCGATGAGTGTACAACCTCTTTGGTGGCACCGAGTAGGCCTCGGCTTCGTCCGAGGAGTTGGTGAGGATGTTGCGGTTCCGATGGAGCAGGTTAATGCGTTGCTGTGGGGATGGAGCAGCCGCGATAGACGAGGCGATCATCGGAGCAGCTCGTTGGAGGTGGAGGATAGGGCGGCTAAACCGGCGAGACAGCGAGATGGACGACGGATCCTCATCCGGGGAGGTGGACGAGGGATGTCGAGCTGTTGCGCTAGAGGACGTCGTCAGGGAAGAGGCTCCGGCTGGGTAGCGGTGACATGGCGGACGGAGGAGGGTGGGGTTTCGCGGCTGGAGCAGAGAGGTTATGGCGGCCTGGGATTTCGAATGGCGAAAAGGGGGCGATGGGATGGGGTGAAGCATGACTTAGGAACGCGCTTGTCCAAAATGTAGTGTGTATTACAAAAGTACCCCCCACCGATTTGAACTAGCGGCCCTTTCGGCTCAGGGTTAGAAGGAGGATTTCGCGTGTCGGGATTTGGCAGCTGGAGGGAGTTTTCTCGCGCGTTGTAATTTCGGGATAGCAAGGCGCGGGTTGTGAAGGCGCCAGTTTTGGGAGCACGATATCTGAATTTTCGAGATATAACAAGACGCGGGTTGAATTTTAGGGACAAGCCTAACGTGTAGTAATATTGTACTTGTACGTACCAAATCAATTCGCACTTCCCTCAACCAAAAAGAAAACAAAAAAAATAAAACTATTCACACCACACAAAGAGAGAGTCTTGCCCCATTTTACTATACAAATGCTATTCAAAGCTACTCCCTCCTTCCATCTATATAGGGCCTAATGCGTTTTTCGATGCTAACTTTGACCAAATATTAGAGCAATGATATATGACATGCAACTTACACAAAGCACACCGTTAAATTCGTCTGTGAAAGGTTCTTTCAATGATATAATTTTCACATTGTGCATGTCATGTACTATTAATCTTGTCAATAGTCAAAGGCGGTCTTAAAAATCTCATTACGCCCTATATAGATGGAAGGAGGGAGTATGAATCCATGTTATGTCTGATTAAATTTTTTCGCTTGCTGTATAATGCATGTAACCTACTCATACCAACATTTTAGTGCATTCCAAATGTCTATACTACCGCTGCATTTCAAACTAAATTTGAATTCGTTTCTCTATTTCAATAAGAATCTACAATCATGATTGTTGCCAACTTCAACCATCATGGTTTCCTTGCTATCTGCCAGATATAAATCAGATGGCCTATAATGCAGGATGGCAGGTACACCATCATCAACAACTCTGTTTTTTATAAGAGTAGAGATAAAACATATTAAATGTAGTATACCATGTTCATAACCACACCATGTGTATCACCGTTATATATATTCACACATCCGTCGGTTTGATACACTATGATAAATTCTTCAAATATCCGAATTTGCTTTTTATAATGAAGTATATATGATCTCTATTCATCTTTTACACCCACACAACCCTCTTATCTTTGTATCTAGCGCTAACTTTCTCTTGTGCACGCACACGCCCACATCCCTCTCACCCTCCCTCAGCATTCTCTAGCTCCATCGCGCAAATTCGTCTTTTCACTTTAGGTCGTTCACCCACGGTGTGTGTAGGCCCCCCTGCTCCTTCTTTACGGCACACATCGATCGATATGACTCTCTAGCCAGGTGTGCCTAGCACAAACACAAGCTTCCCCTCTTCTCTTGTCACCGTCCATGCCTCACTCCCACCACTCTTTTCATCATTCTCATACTCGCACACTCCTCCCCCTCAATATAGTATGCCTCTCGTACCACCTCCTACATGCATCCCTCTCTCTCTATCCTTCTCCTCATGCCTCATTTGCTTCTAACACACACATGCATGTATACCGATCAATCTCCCAACGTATACCTAGATCGACTATAACTACCCCCACATCGATCGACGTACCTCACAAGTTATGTCTCTCCTTTATCTTACCAAGGGCGATTGATCTTCCTATGTAGTTACGTCTGCTTACCACAACCACATCGTCCCCCCTCATCATTCGTGCATGTGTCCTGACCCGTCTCTCCCACGCACGTGCACAGACAACAAGAAGCCATCTCCTCTCTTATTGCTATTGCGGGTGTGCCCTCCGTTTGTCTAGCAAGCCTTGTCGGTGTCAAAACCGGCGGACCTTGGGTAGGGGGTCCCGAACTGTGCGTCTAAGGCGGATGGTAACAGGAGGCAGGGAACATGATGTTTTACCTAGGTTCGGACCCTCCTGATGGAGGTAAAACCCTACGTCCTGCTTGATTTATTCTTGATGATATGCATATTACAAGAGTTGATCTACCACGAGATCGGAGAGGCTAAACCCTAGAAGCTAACCGATGGTATGATTGTATGTTATTGTGTCCTACGGACTAAAACCCTCTGGTTTATATAGACACCGGAGAGGGCTAGCGTTACACAAGGTCGGTTACAAAGGAGGAGATATACATATTCGTATTGCCTAGCTTGCCTTCCACGCCAAGTAGAGTCCCATCCGGACACGAGACGAAGTCTTCAATCTTGTATCTTCATAGTCCAACAATCCGGCCAAAGGATATAATTCGGCTGTCCGGAGAACCCCTAATCCAAAAAGGTGCGTTAAAGCAGAATGATACAGATAGTGCGACAAGCAAAAAGTAGGACTATGTCCCTTCCAAGGGCAAGCTGAGGAATAGTATTAAAGCAAATATTTCACTCGTTATCGTAATCCAACTGAGAGTTCCGTGGTGTGACGTAGCTTCCTGCCTCCTTGGTTGCTGCATCATGTGTTCGACAATCATGCTATCGGTCGGGGTTTCCAGAGATTAAAGTCCTGAAAAGAGAAAGATAGCAAAGCGGGAAGCCCCTAGTGCGGTTTAAGCCGCGTCTTGGGGCGTGCCGTAGTTGTGCCCCCCTCCCCACCTGTGCCCATGGTATTTTTAATGCGTAATTATGTACGCGTGGCATGGATTCTACCGTTTGGATGGGACTGGGGTGGGGGCCGCATTGCTACGCGAGCTCAGGTCATGCCAGGTGGTCTAGTTGCCGATTACTCCGAGCGCGCTTGAAGGTGTCCGGGTCTTGAAACGCCGAACTGGTGGATTGCCTTGAGAGGCTGCTTTGCGCTTCTGCTGCGAGGGCCGCAGTGTGCTCCTCCGTGCGGAGAGAGCGCTATGTGTTTCCATTAACTGTGATGACACCCCGAGGTCCTGGCATCTTGAGCTTGAGGTATGCATAATGTGGTACCGCATTGAATCTCGCAAATGCGGTTCGCCCGAGCAGTGCATGATAGCCACTGCGAAACGGGACTATATCGAAGATTAATTCTTCGCTTCGGAAGTTATCCGGGGATCCAAGACCACTTCCGATGTAATTGAGCCTGTGCAATGGGCCTCTACACCTGGAATGACGCCTTTAAAGGTCGTTTTTTTGGGTTTGATCCTTGAGGGGTCTATACCCATTTTGCGCATTGTGTCATGATAGAGTAGGTTCAGGCTGCTGCCTCCATCCATAAGGACTCGAGTGAGGTGAAATCCGTCAATGATTGGGTCTAGGACTAGTGCGGCAAATCCGCCATGACGGATACTAGTGGGGTGGTCCCTGTGATCGAAGGTGATCGGACAGGAGGACCATGGGTTGAACTTTGGGGCGACTGGCTCCAACGCATATACGTCCCTGAGCGCACGCTTCCGCTCCCTCTTCGGGATGTGGGTTGCGTATATCATGTTCACCGTCCGCACTTGTGGGGGGAACCTCTTCTGTCCTTCGGTGTTTGGCTGCCGGGGCTCTTCCTCATCATCGCTATGTGTCCCCTTATCTTTGTTTTCGGCAATTAACTTGCCGGCCTGCTTGAATACCCAACAATCCCTATTGGTGTGGTTGGCTGGCTTGTCGGGGGTGCCGTGTATTTGGCACGAGCGATCGAGTATGTGGTCCAAACTGGACGGGCCCGGAGTGCTTCTTTTGAATGGATTTTTCCGTTGACCGGGTTTAGAGCCTTTGAATCCGGCATTGACTGTCGTATCCTCGGTATTGTCGCTGTTAATGCGGCGCTTATGTTTGTTGCGACATGACCTGCTATTTCCGTCTTGGTATCCGAAGTACCATGGTTCTTTGATATGTTATTACTGCGAGCCATCCAGCTATCTTCTCCCGCACAAAAGCGGGTCATGAGCGTCGTGAGGTCTACCATAGATTTCGGCTTTTCCTGACCAAGGTGCCGGGCTAGCCACTCGTCACGGATGTTGTGTTTGAAAGCTGCTAGGGCCTCTGCATCGAGACAGTTGACGATTTGGTTTTTCTTTGTTAGGAACCGAGTCCAGAATTGCCTGGCCGATTCTTCTGGCTGCTGAATTATGTGGCTCAAGTCATCGGCATCTGGTGGTCGCACATAAGTGCCTTGAAAGTTGTCGAGGAATGCGGCCTCCAGATCTTCCCAACAGCTAATGGACTCTGCTGGCAATCTGTTAAGCCAATGTCGTGCTAGTCCTTTGATCTTTAGTGGGAGGTATTTGATGGCGTGTAAGTCATCACCGTGGGCCATGTGGATGTGGAGGAGGAAATCCTCGATCCATACCGCAGGATCTGTTGTGCTGTCGTATGATTCTATATTTACGGGTTTGAAACCCTCTGGGATTTGATGATCCATTACTTTGTCTGTGAAGCATAGGGGGTATGCGGTGCCTCTGTATTGGGCTATATCGCGACGCAGTTCGAATGGGTCTTGCCCGCTGTGTTCGGCCCGGTCGGACTTACTTTTACTGTATCCGGCGTGACGTTTATCGTCTTGCATAGTGGCGCGCCCTCGTGATCCGTAGATCGATCTTGCATGCTTTGCTTTGTCCTCCAATATGTCTCGCGGGTCTGGCGTGTTTCCCCATGCCTTTTTATTTGAATGATGTCGGGGTGCGGGCTGAGTTTTTGGCTGGAATGCCTCTTTATCGCAGCCACGAGGTGGCCGATCAGCCGCATCATACGCTTCTTCCTCCAGTCGGGGTAGCAAGCTACATTTTGGGTAACTCTTGGAGGGGCGTTCGAGTTTATATTCCTCGACCGCGAGGACTTCAGTTCATCTGTCAGCTAGCAGATCTTGATCAGCTTGAAGCTACTGCTGCTTTTTCTTAAGGCTATTTGCCGTGGCCATAAGCCGGCGCTTGAAGCTCTCTTGTTCGAAGGGATCCTCTGGTACGGTGAATTCGTCATTGCCGAGGCTTGCCTCATCTTCGGAGGGGGGCATGTAATTATCATCCTCCGCCTCTCCATCCGCCACTCTCTTAGGAGGGCTGGCTCCACCATCCTCCTGCTCTAAATCTTGCTGGAGGGGATTGTTGCTGTCTTCGGCACTATCCGGAGTGTTGTTATCTCCTGTGCCGGTATCATCACTTGGCGGGACTTAGAGCGGCGCCGCTGACATCGGCGCTTGGGTTGCTTCTTGGAGGGGTCATCCTCCGCTGTCTCGTCGCCATTGCCTTCTTTGGGTGTGTCCACCATGTATATATCATATGATGAGGTGGCAGTCCAGTGCCCTATGGGCAGTGGTTCCTCTTCGTCTCCCGCATCATCATCCATACCGTCGATGTCTTTAGAGTCGAATTCGAGCATGTCGGTTAAGTCATCGACAGTGGCTACTAAGTGGGTGGTAGGTGGGCCGCGAATTTCTTCATCGTCCGCATCCCAATCCTGCCGGACATAGTTCGGCCAGGATCCTCCTGACAAGGAGAGAGACCTTAATGAGTTCAGTATGCCGCCAAAGGGCGAGTGCTGAAAAATATCTGCGGAGGTAAACTCCATGATCGGCGTCCATTCGGATTCGCTAGGAATGGGCGCAGGCGGTTCGGAGTCCGTGGCCGGAGAAGGATCCGGGAGTCTGACAGCACGGCTCTCGTGCAGGGTAAGGTCGATGTTCAGCTCGATCGCCGCAAAGGGTAAGGCCTCCGTGGAAGGGTCCATCCACCCGTCCATGGACGGCACAACTGGCTCCGAATTGATGGTCAGAGTGGCTGTCGGTGCGATCTCTTGAACACTGTCTGATGGTAGAGCTAAATCATACTCATCGTGACCGCGTGGCGCACAAGGCAGAGGCTCGAATCCGTCGAGGATCAAGTCTCCACGGATATCGGCCGTGTAGTTTAAGCTTCCAAATCTGACCTGGTGGCCAGGGGCGTAACTTTCGATCTGCTCCAGATGGCCAAGCGAGTTGGCCCGCGGTGCGAAGCCGCCGAATACAAAAATCTGTCTGGGGAGAAAAGTCTCACCCTGGACCGCATTGCTAACGATGACCGAAGGAGCCATCAAGCCTAACGGCGATGACACAGAGGAACTCTCAATGAAAGCACCAACGTCAGTGTCAAAACCGCCGGATCTTGGGTTGGGGGTCTCGAACTGTGCGTCTAAGGCGGATGGTAACAGGAGGCAGGGAACACGATGTTTTACCCAGGTTCGGGCCCTCTTGATGGATGTAAAACCCTACGTCCTGCTTGATTTATTCTTGATGATATGGGTATTACAAGAGTTGATCTACCACGAGATCGGAGAGGCTAAACCCTAGAAGCAAGCCTATGGTATGATTGTATGTTATTGTGTCCTACAGACTAAAACCCTCCGGTTTATATAGACACCGGAGAGGGCTAGGGTTACACAAGGTCGGTTACAAAGGAGGAGATATACATATCCGTATTGCCTAGCTTGCCTTCCACGCCAAGTATAGTCCCATCCGGACATGAGATGAAGTCTTCAATCTTGTATCTTCATAGTCCAATAGTCCAGCCAAAGGATATAATTCAGCTGTCCGGAGACCCCCTAATCCAGGACTCCCTCAAGCCTATCCCACCATTTGTTAGAAGCAACTCCACTACCACCCCCTCCAACACTCTAGCTCTATCTCTCTCCCAATCTTATTCATCTCCTGCACATATGCATGGATGCTGATCGATCTCCCTTAATACATGAGGTAGGTCGATCTCCTTAATACATGAGGTAGGCCTCTCTCCTCCTCCATACATATACCAGCCATTGTACCTCTATAGTTAATTGTGCCTCCCTCTTCCCCCACCACACACACCGATAGTCGAGCGCTACAGGTAGGTATCCATGCCACAGAGATAAACTGCACATGTCCCATCTCACGTTCCAGTAGGCCAGCCACTCTATATCTTTGACGTGGGCACACACAAATTCGATGGCACTCTTTATCGATTGCGCGCGCACACACACACATCATCCCTCTCTTCGATTCTATGGACACCTCAAGCCGATGATACCTCCACTCTCTTCTCGTGGATCGCCCCCTCTATATATATGTTATATCCAGGACTCTATTTCACACAAATTGCATATGTTAAATTTTTTGATTGACACCCCCCCCCCACAAAAAAACTCTCAAGAACCCACACACTATATCTCTCTAGGTTTGTATCTCTCTCACACAACCGCACGTAGGTAGTGTACGTATGCAAGAAGAGAATAGGTGCACCATGCACGTACTCACGCTTTGTGCCCAGCCACACCCGTGTGGGTACACGGTGGAGCTCATTTCTCCGCAGAAGCTGAATTTGTTTTTGAATCAAGTGGCCAGAGACTCGAAAACTTATTTGCCCATTAGTGACTTGTCAGGGCGGTGGATTTTAGTTTCTACGATAATGCTGCATCCAACTAAAGTAACGAAAGTTCTTACGTAAACTTCCTAGTAATTCCCTCTTCGTAGGTGTAGCATTACTCCTAACATTTGTAATATCAGTTTGAAACTTGTAATATTGTCGTGTCCTATTCCTGCGTTTTCAAAATCATGTGAATCAAACAGGTCCTGAGTTGGTGATGATGTTGTGCCTCCCATCTTTCACCAATAGCCGTCGGATCTAGATCTAACGCAAACAAACCAAGCTTCTCCATTTTTGCAAAAAGATGCCCGCACTTGTTCCCTATTTACAAACAACTCCTTGTCTCTCACAATCTAGGAGTAGAAGGCCGTGGAAAAATCTGGCGCGATGGCCGCTGCCGGAACCGTCCACCCGCAATCTTGGTGTTCCGTGGAGGGCATCTACGCACGGGAAATTATGTCGAACAGGGCTAGTTGTAAGCAGACTAGCTCTACAGCCATGATGATAGTGACTGCAGACGGTGAGCCTGACTATGGTATGCCGAACATGGCGCCTATACTCAGGTGTCATCTCCGGCGCAGGGTCTTGTCACTTCACTATGAGGAGCAGCACGTAATAATTTGACCAACGGGTAGTACAGTGCTAGTACTCCTACTACTACATTGGTAGTACTACTACTAGTACTAGTAGCACCACCGTCTGGATTTAGGAGTACTACCACGTCCACCGGCACCGAGGAACGTCTCCAGGAAGTATTGCTTGAGGCCGCCAGGGCGAGGGGCCGCTTGGACGATAGCTTCGTCTCCTTGTTGGACGAGGTCCTCGTTGGTTTACTTGACAAGTTCACCGTCGTCAAGAAGCTTGCGGACGACTTTGACGTAAGCCTCCAGCCGACGCACCCAGGCTCTGCGATGCCCACCACCCTCAACGGACACTATGGTAACAACCTCTTCGACACGCTGTTGGCCCTGCGACTGCCCGCCGTCGCGCCGGAGAATGTCCACCTCGAGGTCGTGCTCGTCGCGCAGTGCCTGGCGCAGCAAGATACCATCGACATAATCACCCACGTCTACGCGCAAATCGTCCACAAGGACTACTACATGCAAGAGGAGGACGATAGGACGCTGGCCTTCTTGGAGCACAGGGCAACCTTGGACAGCACTATTTAGAAACACGTTGAGCTCGCCGCCAACGCTGCTGCTCTTCACACGTCGGTTGGTGACCCGACGCACTAGGGCGTGAGGATGTCGTTGGACGTTGATGGATCCGTATGTATTTTTATCTTTCCGTCAAATCCATGTAGTAGTATATGATACTACAGTAATTATCTTACCTTTCGCATCAACTTCATAATTTTCGTACGTACTCCATGCATGAATGGCGCTAGAACCAAACTTCTCATTACTCTAGGAAAAATCATTATTTTCTATCTATCAGTCACGCCATGGAGCAGAACCAAATTTACAAGTTACGAGTTCAAAAGGAAAAGCCTGTCGTGTTCGCGTCGCACCCCCACACGGTTGGTCCGGCACGCCGCTCAAGAGGGAATGCGTGCGGTGTTATATTTTCACTTACAAGTGGGACCGCAGTTGAGAAAACTGACTATCGGCAAACCCCCACCCCGCCCACCGGGCGATGGCTGAGAAAACAGGAGGGAGAAGAGATGGTTGTAGCACGGACTCCAAGAAAATTGGTGTCTGATGGGACTCATGTGGGTGGCGTGTGCCGTACTGCTAGACGTGAATGCTACTGAGTTATGGCCCATGACACCCCACTATATCGAGCCTATCCTGTTTGGATACTCTAACACAGTTAGAGTTAGAGTTATTTTCTAACCCACTTTAACCCAAATAAGCACCTCTCCACCGGGATAGTTGGGTTAGATGAAACTAACCCACTCTGATCCCTGTTTGGATACTTTTGGGTTATTTGAGCCTTCAACTAACCCAAACTAGCTCTAACCCCACGATCCAAACAGGGCCATATCGAGGTACGTAGAAAAAATTTCCTACAGTCCGTGCTCAGCCCTCCTCTATCTCTTCTCAGCCAGCCAGCGGACGTGCGGAGCCCATCATTTGTTTGCTCACATGCGGCCCCACATGTCAGTGAAAACGCAAGAGGACCCACCGAACCTGCACATCTTTCACCTCGACGTGCTGGGGATGAAAAACAAATCCAATTAAGATCTTCAGTGGCCGCTTTTGGAGTTACTCAAGAGTAGTAAGATTCTATTTACAGTTTAACCCAAGATGCACATCTCGTGGCTTCAACTACCACTCTATTTTCTTTCATGACACGACCTGGATGTGGATGTCCCACGTGTCGGCAAAAGAAGGAAGAACCCGACCAAATCTTCGGTTCTGCTATCGGATGAGATTAGTGCACTTGTTGATACTCCTACTAGAATAGAATCTAGACATGAGACTAGATGCGAGGAAGCAATGTCTACTTCTTTACACTCGAAGAAGAAAGAAGCACGCAAGATCGAGCCTCTGCAGATCAACAATGAATGCATCGAGAAGGCACTAATCCAACTTATAGGAGTAGTAAAATGTATTCTTGTGGTTCTTGTTTTCTTTGGTCTTGCTTTTCTAGTCAAAATTATCATTGGAGTTTGTGCAAAACGGAGGTCCGTTTGGGGTCGTGCGTTGGAGTTGGCCTTACAAGTGGGACCGCAGTTAAGGAAACCGACTATTGGCAAACCCCCACCTCGCCCGCCGCGCGATGGCTGAAGTTAGAGAAACAACGAGGTTGAAGAGATTGCTCTAGCATGGACTCCAAGAAATAATATGGTGTCAGATGGATGTTGTGGTGGTGGCGTGTGTCGTACTCCTGGACATGAATACTTGTTCTGGCCCATGCCACCCTACTACTCCTACTACTTACTCCTACTAGTATATTAGTATACTAGTATCGAGGATTCGAGGTGCTGGTTACGTACAACAAACACATTAACATATGGCTACAGTAAAAACACCCGCCCGACGCGCGAAGCATGTGATGCTAGTACAAATTTAGAGAAGCGACACGAAAGCCATTCATAAATTTAGTAAGTTTATCACAGGCATATCATTTTATTACATACAACAGGTCATCAATCCACATCGACAATGAGGATACATTATAAATACTAAAGTTTTCACCACACAACAAATAACAAGCCATGAAATGAACTTCAACTCAACCATTCCGCGGCGTTGGAAACGCTTGCTTTGAACCACAAGTGATTCTCTGGGACGAGCCATCTGTTGTCGATCTAGAGACCAACATAGGACCGATCATCCAGGGTGAAGCGGCCAACTATATCAGTACGAGGGTAGGGAACCACCCAAATGTCCGAGGTATAGACACAGTTGCTTCTCATAAATGTGTCAACAGCAGTTGGATCGTCTTTCACCATCATCGGGTAGTTTTGTCCAAGGAAGAGCGAGTTTTCTCCAAGACTATCAATTCTGTGCCAGGGAGAAGGAGTTGGCGCTAGCACAGTAGTATTCATCCCGAATACCATGCAATGGGTGTTGGAATAGGTCCGGAGAGTGTGACCATGGGAGACACCTGCTTCCTTACCAGTAACATCATCAGTGGGTTGTATACACACAAGAAGAGGTGATCCATCGGAATTAGTTGCCAGGCGCCACAGAGTATATCGGTGCTGCTCGTCCTCATGCTCGTGATCATCACCATCATCATCTCCCCTTTGGTTATAAAAATTTTCAAGTATAGGTGGTGGGATGTTCACACGACCTTGGAAACACAAGAAGAAGGTTAATTAGTAAAGGGAAACTTGCTAACCCGCATGCATGTGGATGAAACAATTATAATTACTATGGAAGACAAACATACCGAAACTACTAGGATGCCATGCAAAAACAGTGCCACGAGTGGTGGCAGCAAACACAAGGCCCTCGTATTGAATTGCATCACAATACTCATCCGTGTACAGAAACTGATTTTTGAGCAATATCCATCGAGTAGAACCACGAAGGATGGCAACAAGCTTGTCGAAGATAGCAACAACTTGATAGTTGTTGTAATTCCAAGAGCGGTTGGGAACTCAAAAAATTGCTATCTTCCATAGAAGACAGTCACCATGATCGTATTTGAACGTGCGTACATTACCGGTGTGCTCAACCTCTGGGCAGTGTGCTGAGATTTTTGGAAGTGGAACTTGGTGAAGAGTGTACACATTCACAAGTTCCCACTAACAGTTGGACCCAATGTAAACAACCCAATCTCCATTTGCACCCGCCCAAGCCTTGCCCTGAGTGATGGCATCTTAACATCATACGTATCATTATCAAGCGGCATCAACTGGCACAGGGCGAGGCCTCCGTCGTGTCGGCGCCAATCACAGGGTCACGGCGAAGAAGATAGGGGAGATCAAACCCCTCCTTGACTCTTGTGTTCTTTGTAATGATGTTATTAGTTGAGTCGAGAATGGGCTTGAAGGAACCTGCCATGCTAGCCGAGGTGATGACATCGCACCGATCAATGAGTTCCTCCACCACGTCATCTTTCAGATCGGGGCAAGAATAATCGGGTCGTTTCCGGCCTGTTCCCTCCATGGAGAAGACAATCGAACAATGGCAGAAGAAAGGGTGAAGGGCTGAAGGAAAATGGAGGAGGGAGAGGAAGAGCGTGCGCCAGCAGTTCCAAATCGACAGGGAAAGGCGAAGAGTCGGTGGACGGTTGCGAGTTTGCCATGATTCACGAAGAGGCGCCTCGGCCTACACGTCCGTTCAAAAATACTCCTACTACTCGTCGTCGTCTCACTGATATGTTGGAACGAGACCACATGTCAACGAAACATGGTGTGTAATTTCTCGTGCAAAATTCGATCTGTCCGCATTGGCCCGAGGTGCCGCATTAGTTATCGACCTTTATTTTTTTAATGGCGTGCCGATCAGTTTTGAAGCACGACTAACTGGTATTGTACGTGGAGAGGATGACAGCAGGGACCGCCAAGGTCATGGCAGTACGCAAGCAAGTGCCTCCTTATTTCAAGCCAATAAAAAAATGGCTCCTCCTAGTGGATTTCTGACATCTGGGTCCCATGCCATTGTCAACGTAGTCAATAAACGAGAGAATTGCACAACGAGCGGCTGACACCAAGGACCCAGTAGCTCGCCCAGTTATTTTTGTTTTGGGTTAATTTGATAAATGCCACTCCAAATCTGGTGTATCCGAGAAATGCCACTGCAATTTCCAAACTTTGAAAATGCCATTTCATGCCATTTCTAGTGGCATTTTTCGAAGTCTGGAGTGACGTTTTTCAAAGTTTGCAAACTGCAGTGGCGTTTTTCGAAGTTTGCAAAAATTGCAGAGGCATTTTTAAAAGTTTCGAAATTGCAGTGGCATTTTTATGAATCGCCATAATTGGAGTGGCATTTATCTAATTTGTTTTTGAGACGGAAGCAGGGTGTCAACTAGGCTGTGCGGGACACTCTGGCCTGTCTAGACAGCCTTTTCTTTTATGTTTACCCCAGACCAGCCCAGTAGTTTTTTTTCTTTCTGAAAATGGCTAGCCCAGTTCTTTTG
This sequence comes from Triticum dicoccoides, assembly GCF_002162155.2. Lineage (NCBI taxonomy): Eukaryota > Viridiplantae > Streptophyta > Magnoliopsida > Poales > Poaceae > Triticum > Triticum dicoccoides. The sequence goes on from NC_041388.1 coordinate 688,110,295, forward strand.
TGATTTGTCAAGTAAGTCGCTTTATCAGGCCTGCTGGGCTGCAAATATTTCAAGACGAGGAGAGCTTCATTCCGCTGACCGAGAAAATGGCCTATCAGTAATGAGAAATGGGCTGTACATTTTTAAAACACATCAAACCGGCAATTATTTTCAAATATCTTTTTTTTTATTTCGAGATTTTAAATTGTATTGATTTTTATGCGTGGAAAATTTATTGGATTTATATTGATATACATTTATTTTTAAAATCAGTCTGAATGTGACTCGAAATTTCGGGATTAAAAACAGTTCAGACCGCACCGACATATGCAAATTTTCATATAATTTTTTAACCGTGGCCACAATATGGGCTGTAATGTTAACATAAAGAATATGGGCTCCAAAAAAACCTGTAAGAACTAGCAAATGGGCTGTAAATTATTTGAAATAATGGCAGATGGGATGTATGCTGTTTTCCACAGATTTGAAGCTTTCCACAGATGGCATGTATACTGTTGGATGTCCATCCAACAGCCGTCGTGCTTCTTCAATCTCTGCTCTTCCTGCTCCAGCCGCTCAAACAAGCGCCGGCGAGACTGCCCGCTCCCTCCTCCCCCGCGGCCGGCTGTGCTGCCGCGCAGGCCTCACCGCCCCACCGTACTCCCATCATTGGCCTAGCCATCCCTCTACTCACCCACACTTGTTGTTATTCTCCGGCGATGCCAGACGAACCAGTAAACCCTCGTACAGTCGTACTCCCCTCCGCGTGGGAAACAAAAACAACGGCCGAGTCTTCCCTGCCTCCGTGTCGTTCCCTTCCTAGGCCTCACCGTCGTCCACCGCCCTGGTGCTCTCGGCGTGGTGTGGTCAGCGTGGTCAACGACCGACATGCATCTGAAGTGGACTGTACGTGGAGAGGCTGACAGCTGGGTCCATGGCTGCACGCAAGGAAATGCCTCCTTATTACACGAAAATAATGATTTCCTCCACCTGAGATCTGGGACCCACCGAAATGGCCTTTGTATTTCGCGAAAAAAACGTTATCGCCGCTGACAGCTCGGACCCACCAGCTATATCTTCGCACGCAAGGAAGTGCCTCCTTATTACGCACACAAAAATGAATACTCCCCCTACTAGCTGGGACCCGGTATAGTGGGCCTACTAAGTTAACGGGGACGAAGGGCTTTGTCAACTTAGTCAATATGCACGATTCTAGCTCGACTGACCGTACGATGTCCATCCAACGGCCGTAGTGCTTCTTCAAATTATTGCAGAAGAATGAAATTGCGTCTTCCTTGCGGCAGTCCTTTATCCTGTTCTTGATCAGGAGGAATCTGGCCCAGTAATGGTGTACTGTTTCTTCGGGCTCTTGCCTAATTTGGGATAGATCGCGTATGTTTGGGTGGGTGGGTGGTATTGAATCCGAATCCTCACCCGATCTGAGGCTCAGTGGCCAAGGAGTTTCCGAACTCGAAAGCTTGGATTCTTGAACGTTTTCTGGTAAATCTAGCCCACTGCCTGATTCTGGGTTCAGGCTTTGAGTGACGTCCTCCCCTCCGCGGGTATCCGGTTTGGGGGGATCGGGGATCCGGACGTAGCTAGTCCTTAAGATAGATGGGGTTTTGCCGCATTGTTCTTCCACCACTGCAACGTGGTGGGTGACCTGGGGAGAGTTAATTTCTCTTAGATCGTGTTTAGGCCCAATCTGATTGTAGTCTGTAGCGACTCCTAGGGCGGCGATACGATCCAAGAGCTCGTTCCGGGAAGAGAGATCCATTGGATCTAACTGTTCGGCGAGTTCCGAGTTGATGTGAAGATTTCTTTCGATGACCCGAGAAGTCATCGTCGGCGCAGCGGCCGAACAGGCGGTCATAAGAAAACCACCTAGCCGGAGAGTTTGGCCGATAGCCAGAGCTCCCTCAGCGATAGTGCCATCTTTAAAGACGAGACGAGACATCCTTCCTTGTGGCGACGACACAGCAGAACTCTCAATGAAAGCACCAATGTCGGTGTCAAAACCGGCGGATCTCGGGTAGGGGGTCCCGAACTGTGTGTCTAGGCCGGATGGTAACAAGAGGCAAGGGACACGAAGTTTTACCCAGGTTCGGGCCCTCTTGATGGAGGTAAAACCCTACGTCATGCTTGATTAATATTGAAGATATGGGTGTTACAAGAGTAGATCTACCACGAGATCGGAGAGGCTAAACCCTAGAAGCTAGCCTACGGTATGATTGTATGTTGTGATTGTTGTCCTACGGACTAACACCCTCTGGTTTATATAGAAACCGGAGAGGGTTAGGGTTACACAAGGTCGGTTACAAAGGAGGAGATATCCATATACGTATTGCCTAGCTTGCCTTCCACGCCAAGTAGAGTCCCATCTGGACACGAGACGAAGTCTTCAATCTTGTATCTTCATAGTCTAACAGTCCGGCCAATGGAGATAGTCCGGCTGTTCGAAGACCCCCTAATCCAGGACTCCCTCACAAGGTCAAAATTTATTGATGGCAGAAGGTTGACCACGTGGTTGCTCGCCTTGAGGTGGCCGCGGCGCGCTCCGCTCTAGCGTCCCTGCGCGCGCTCTACTCTCCATTGAGGCAAAGTTACAATGGCAACTATTAATAATTCTTAATAATTGTCTTACATATTCATGATAATTTAAAATGCCAAATGTGGCAAGTCCCAGAACACTCACGACCTACATATGCATACAATTATAATAAAATATAAGCTAAAAGGCTGAGCTGGCGGCCTTCCGACGATGGTCTTCTCGGACTCCATGATCGGCATAGCACCCTTGCGGCCGTGTACTCGCAGACGCATGTGTAACTTACTAATCATCGCACATGAGTACTCGCAGACGCATCGTGTGCGATACTCCTAGCCACCACAAGCAACTAGTTTGCATTTTTCAAAGTTTTTTGTACACACAGAATCGCACAGAAACTAACTTTATTAACCGTCTGTGTTGTAAATTCTAATCGCAAACAGTTCATCTGAGTCGGCTATTTGCCACGTATCGCACACATCTTGTTAAGTTGAACCATTTCTGTTGCGTTCACTAATCAAATATAGTTCGTCCGAGTGAACCGTATGCCCTATATCACACACACCTTGATGTGGCTAACCGTTTATGTTGCACTCCCTAATAGCAAACGGTTCATCAGAGCGAACTGTATGCCGTATATCGCACACACATTGATATGGTTGCCCATTTCTGTTGTTCTGCCTCATTGCAAACAGTTCGAACGGGTTAACCATATGGCTTGAATCACACACGCAACTAAAATCTAAACCGTGTTTGATGCATCCTCCATCACAAACATTTTGCACCTTTTTTGACGGTTTTCATACACCACCGTTTGTGATTACTACATCGGACACAGTTGCTCGAGGGGTCTCTGATCGTAGTGTCTGTTAGCAACATCCTGCAGTAGTGCCTCTTGCAAGCATCCGCAACTACAAAAGAAGTATTAAGGTAAACCTAACCATAGCATGAAACATATGGATCCAAGTCAGCCCTTTTCGAAGCAACACATAAACTAGGGTTTAAGCTTTTTTCACTCTAGCAACCCATCATCTACTTATTACTTCCCAATTCCTTCCGCTATGCCCAAATAATAATGAAGTGTCATGTAGTCGACGTTCACATAACACCACTAGAGGAAAGACAACATACATCTCATCAAAATATCAAACGAATACCAAATTCACATGACTACTTATAGCAAGACTTCTCCCATGTCCTCAGAAACAAACGTAACTACTCACAAATCATATTCATGTTCATAATCATAGGGGTAATAATATGCATAAAGGATCTGAACATATGATCTTCCACCAAATAAACCAACTAGCATCAACTACAAGGAGTAATTAACACTACTAGCAACCCATAGGTACCAATCTGAGGTTTTGAGACAAAGATCGAATACAAGAGATGAACTAGGGTTTGAGAGGAGATGGTGCTAGTGAAGATGTTGATGGAGATTAACCCCCTCCCGATGAGAGGATCGATGGTGATGACGATGGTGATGATTTCCCCCTCCAGGAGGGATGTTTCCCCGCCAGAACAGCTCTGTAGGAGCCCTAGATTGGTTCCGCCTCGAGACGGCGGCGCTTCGTCCCGAGAGCTTCCTCTGTATTTTTTCCAAGGATAAAGACTTCATATAGCAAAATATGGGCACCAGAGGCCTGCTAGGGGGCCCACGCGGCAGGGGGCGCGCCCAGGGGGTAGGGCGTGTCCCCCACCCTCGTGGGCGGTGGCTGGCCCCCTCTGGTGCCTTCTTCACCCAATATTTTTGATATATTCCAAAACTTACTTCCGTGGAGTTTCAGGACTTTTCGAGTTGTGCAGAATAGGTCTCTAATATTTGCTCCTTTTCCAGCCCAGAATTCCAGCTGCCGGCATTCTCCCTCTTCACGTAAACCTTGTAAAATAAGATAGAAAACGCATAAGTATTGTGACATAATGTGTAATAACAGTCCATAATGCACTAAATATCGATATAAAAGCATGATGCAAAATGGACGTATCAGGCTTCTTCTCTCTTTTTGATTCTCAATACAATGTTCTCCTCGCTGTTCTTGGAGATCTATTTGATGTGATGGCTTGTTGCGATGTGTTTGTTAGGATCTGATGAATTGTGGGTTTATGATCAGATCTATCTATGAATATTATTTGAGTCTTCTTTGAACTCTTCTATGCATGATCTTTATAGCCTCGTATTTCTTTGTAACGCCTGGATATTTAAGCTATAGTGAACCTCTGCTAATGATGTCACCTCGCCTCGATTATTGCTGCTAATCTCATTAGTTCAAAAAAACCGATTCAAATTTAAATTCAAAATATGGAAACAACAAAAGTTTTCAAATATTGGAACTAAAATGTTCGGTTTGTGGCAAATAATCCACACTAAATGTTGGTGGAGAAACCCCACTTTTATAAAGTGTTTAAAACTATAAATTGGACAAAAAACTAACAAAACCAATTATTTAAAAGATTTTAAAATGTTAAACAATTACAAACTATTTTAATTTTAGCTGCCAAGTTAATTGTGGTGGTGGCATATTGGTTAATACTAATTTAGGTACAACCAATATATTTAATAAAAGTAAGGTATTTAAAATATAAAATTAAAACAGAAAAGAAAAGAAATAAAAAAAGGAAAGGCCGACCCCTCCCCCCTCACTGGGCCTACCGGCCTCGCTCGCTGCCCACCAGGGCGGCCCATCCCTGGGCCATCATACACCACCACCACCACCCCCACACACACAGAAACCCTAACCGTCACCCACTTCCCCTAGTACTCCTCCCTCTCCCGACTAGTACTTCCACTTCGGCTAGGTCCTTCTTGACGTCAGCGACTAAGCGGCGCGTGTCGGATTGGACTGGAACACCTGCTCGTGTATTAGGGAGGCTAGGTATGCTTCTGGCCGCCCTCGCAACATGCAGGTGTGCAATGGGCGATGGGCCCAGACCCCTGCGCCATAGGATTTAGACCGGCGTGCTGACCTCTCTGTTGTGCCTAGGTAGGGCTACGACGTGTTTATTTTCCGAGGCCGGAGATGACCCAAAAAAGTGTGTCCGGCCAAAGGGGATTGAGCGTGTTGGGAAATGTGGTGCACCCTTGCAGGGAAGTTTATCGATTCGAATAGCCGTGTCCCTCGGTAAAAGGACGACCCGGAGTTGTACCTTGACCTTATGACAACTAGAACCGGATACTTAATAAAATACACCCTTTCAAGTGCCAGATACAACCCGGTGATCGCTCTCTAACAAGGCGACGAGGAGAGGATCGCCTGGTAGGATTACGCTATGCGATGATACTTGGTTAACATACCATCTACTCTCTTCTACTGCTTCAAGATGGAGGCTGCCAGAAGCGTAGTCTTCGATAGGACTAGCTGTCCCCCTCTTATTCTGGCATTCTGCAGTTCAGTCCACAAATACTACCCATTTCATTGATACTAATGCATATGTAGTGTAGATCCTTGCTTGCGAGTACTTTGGATGAGTACTCACGGTTGCTTTGCTCCCTCTTTTTCCCTTTTCCATTTTTCTCAGATGTCGCAACCAGGTGATGGAGTCCAGGAGCCAGAGGATCCCGAGGATTCTACGTGGAGTTCGACTTTGAGGAGTAGTTAGGAGGGTCCCAGGTAGGAGGCCTTGCCTTTTCGATCGTTGCTACTTTTGTCCTAGCCTTCTTAAGGCAAACTTGTTTAACTTATGTCTGTACTCAGATATTATTGCTTCCGATGACTCTTGTGTCTTCGAGCATTTGTATTCTAGCTTTCGAGGCCCCTGGCTTGTAATATAAAGCTTATATTGTTTTATTTGTGTCTAGAGTTGTGTTGTGATATCTTCCCGTGAGTCCTTGATCTTGATCACACACATTTGTGTGTGTGATTAGTGTACGGTTAAATCGAGGGCGTCACAAGTTGGTATCAGAGCCGACTGCCTGTAGGAATCCCCCTTCCACACTCCTTGGCTGAAGTCGAGTCTAGATATTACAAAACTTTTACTAACATGGTTGTGTGCCTTATGGGCCCATGTTGCCATTGGGTGGTATTAGGATCTTTTATTCCTTGGCCTATACTCTAGGACTCTGATCTCTCTTCTATTTGGGTTAAATGATTTACTAACACTGACTCTAGGTTCTCGTAACTACTTCCACCCGGAGAGCCCCTTACTCCAGATGATTACTTGGTGCACTGAAGGATTTCGAAGATACTCTCTGATGTTCTCTCGAGAGTTTGTGCCCGTTGCTTTTTCAATTCCCTACCATAAAAATATCCCTATGGATAAATACATGCACTTGTCGTTCCTACTTTTATTCCCAGTTGATCTTGTTATTACAAGATACCCTGAAATTCTCTCTATTGATCCGAGAATATCTTGTGCCTACTACCTTGCAGTTCTTTGCCACATGAATACCCCTACGGATAATTCCACTCACTTACCGAGTATCCGCTCATCCCAGTTGTCCGTATGTTTCACAAAGTCTTCGAAATACCATTTGATCTTCAGAAAATCCTCAGCAACCTATTGCTCTAGAATTTCTTGCTTGCTTTCATTATGGTTAATCCCCTAAGTCTGGTAATATTATTAGAACCCTTTGTCATTATCATTTTAAGTCCGTTGAATTCAATATGTTGTGAATGCTCGCAATCCTCAATCAGATCCTAGAATTCATCCTTCTGGCTTAGACATCATTTTAACATGGGCTGGATCTCGACCAATCAAATCGCCATCAATTGTACCCCTAAGGCTATTCTACTTATCCATCCCTAATCAGAGCATTGCTTCTGATCACTTGTCTTGGAATTCATAATTCCTTTACATTTGAGCTTTGAGTTAGTCAGTTGTTTCTATAATCTGATCTCCTTGCATTCTTTCGTACTTTGGTTGAGTACCGATGCTCACATCAGATCCCTTGTGGACCACTAGACCCTTTGTCGGATTTTATGTGACAACATCCTTCATATTCAATAAGCCTATGAGCCTTTCCTCGGATATGTAATGCCTTTGGTAAATTGTATCCTCTGCTTTCTCAAGCATGCTCTACTATCGAGCTTGTGTTATTTATTCTTGAAATTGATTGTATATGCTCCTAAGATGCCCTGATGGGTTGAACCTATGCTTTACCCAAACCGTATGAACCCGAAAGTTTTCGTGAGTCATACTCTTTTGTTCCTTCGCCAAATAAAATTTCAACACTGCAACTTTTTCGAAAACGAGAAGTGAAAGAAAGTTATGCATTGCAGAACTGGGAGTCGACCCTGAACCTTTGTGTTCATGCCCACGGACACGGTGTGGAACTTATCATGAAAGGATCTTGCAAGAATATTTAATCATTTGAATAATTCTTCCGGTATCGTAAATTGGATCCCTTGTAGTTATGGTTCCGACCATGCTAACCTTATTCAATATATTTGAAAGGAAACCATTCCATTGCCTCGTCTATTCTGACAAGATTAAAGTATCTGCTACCGCAAGTCTACGATACAGATCAGTTTCTATTCCGATCTACCTTCGAGTTTCACCTCTGATATCTCGAGAATATCACCGAACTACATAACTGCTCATGAGTCTTCATCTAGTATTGCTTCTCGCCCATTTGAGATTTCCCTCGGGTTCTGAGTTATTAGTCACTCGAGAACACCGATAAGTGAATCGATTCCGCACTCTGATTCAATAACTCTTAAGTAATTTTCATTCCTTACGAGTTTAATAATCCTTCAAGTCATTCCTTGCCTGTTAGGCTATATCATTATTGTGCTACCTGGTCCTCCTTTCCGAAGTAGAATTTTCGACGGTGAGCTAACCTTACGTCGATCTTCCTGGTCTTATGATTTCACCTCGAACGGCAAGCTTGACTCCGTGTTCGTGTCGTACCCTTGATTCCAATAACCTTCCGCTTCATCATTCCTTTGACTTGATGGCATCGCCGACCGATTACATCTTCATAAAACCTCTCGACAAATGTGTCGTGATCATCATCAGCATTCTGAGCTCTTCCAAGATGCCAATAGAATTCATGATGAGAAATACCATCCTTGCCCTTGATGATTTGTGTTATCATCGACCACTTTATTGCCTTTCGTTCAACACAAACTTGTTCATGTTTGGTGTTATACCTTGAGTTCATTGCTATCCAACTTAGGTTATGTTCTACCTTGGTGTATTACCATCTTCTATGTCAAGAATCTTGTGAGAATTTCACCACCTCTTAAGAATTCTTGATATAGTGATACTTCTTGCCATATCCATTCAGTCATTGGTCCCCGTGTTGTTTCTAACCAGAAAACCGATAATTGAACTATGATGTGTGACTTCAAAACTTCTAGCAACCCTATTGCTTTGAAGTTAATGGTCGATATTTTATTCTTAGACCATTGGTTATCGAATCACCATTCTAACAATTGATCAGGCTACCTATGCCCATATTTTGGGCGCACCTTTCAACCAATGTTTAATTGTGTATGTTTTCCTCAAGCATATATCATTATATCATTGATCCGACAAAAGTTATCTCCTTGTTCACATAATTGTGGAAATCCATCTTGTTAGTAATTTTGATGAATTGTCGCTGAGTCCCTCAGTCACCTCATCATCCTCTCCTTGGTTTGATGATGAACTCTTGTTTCGGAACTCGCTTCCATAGATCAATTCCCAAGAATCTTACAACGTCATCTCGACAATTTGTGTTCACCTTTCTTCTTAGACATCCTGAGTCTGAGGTATCCTGACACCAATCAGATCTGAACCTCAGTCGGATATGATGGTTGGAACATAATTCCAATAGTTATAACACTGGTCTTTTATGACCTGGTAAGGTGATGTCATGCCTAGCACACCTAGCCGAAGGACCTATTGTTATAGTTCCATTTTTAGCATGGTTAACCATTCTGCCATGAGGAAATTGTAAAACTTATTCTATAAGTTGTTCCCGATGGATCCTTTGTATCCAAAGTCTGACCTTTGCTTGAAGACCATGCCAATGCTATCTCGAAGCATGTCTGTGGTACTCCGATCTTCAAAATGCTATATTTCCTTTTATCAATTATCCAGACATCGTTGTAGGGTAATGCCATGAAATTTCTGTCCCCTTTCCTAAAAGGTTTTCTACAATTATATCTTGTCATGGATATCATGCTCTGCTTGTCCTTGGGAAGGATATACCCCTGAATTATGTATTTAAACACATTTTTCCTTTCCATTGTTCTGTTTAATCTGATAATCACATTTTCCTTTCCATTTTTTGGTTTAACCTTTCTTGTGATCTATATGATCCAAGAAGAAATATTCTGCTGCTTATGTAAACACCTCGGTGTACAATTCTGTCAGCATGACCCTGTTACTATTGTTGATGACATTCCGGTAGCCACTGATGGATGAGAACTTTGCCTATTGGTCGTCCTCGTTCAACGAGCAGGAAAATGGTTCTCTTCGTCCCTTGCCCTTGGTACTGATGTTGTTGCCGACATAACTAATAGGCTATCCTCTGACATACCTTGCTTACAAGATCGTGCAAGATGTCATCGCCCTTCCTACTTTTAACCCACATGGTGGGCCCATAACCCAAAGTTCCACAGGATCGAAACCTGACTCTCATGTACACCATGTTGTCAAAATTATTCCTCGCGCTTGACTTCATATGTAATTCACGGGCCACCTGCCAAGTGATCTATTCTGGTATCAGACGCAATACTTATTCTCGTTGCTCTGAACCCCCTTCACCTTCTGATTAGGCCATCCAATGATTGCCTGCCCATTGGAAACTTCTCATGGTACCTTCTTATTTTACTCTCGATATTTTCTTAAGTATCTATTCGAGAGTTACTTTCCGCCACCTTCCCCGATGTTATCGACCAGATAGTCAACCTTGTAGAGGTCCGTTCACCCGGAATACCCCCCCCCCTTTATTCTTTCGTAAGTACAATGGAGTTCCCGAAGAAATGATATTGACTTCATCATGATGACTTGAAACAGAGAAATGAAGACATCAACGTAATGGGTCGACCTCTTCGAGAAGAGCAACCAAGACCGGGAAGAATCGTTAAAATTTCGTAACCTGGCACTACTAGGGAAAACCTTATGCACAACATCTTAGCAGCAGCGCTGGACAAAATCATGCGCTACTGCTACTTAGTAGCAGCGCCCGTAAATCACCGCGCTACTACTATAACTTTAGCAGTAGAGCGTACTAGCAAAAAGCACTACTGCTATGTTTGAACTGGGCACACATGGCTAGCCCAACTTAGCAGTAGTGTGTATCCTCGCCCGGCGCTACTGCTATTATCCTTAGCTGTAGCGCTTTTCTCGCACACGCGCCACTACTAACCCTACATTATCCTCCCCACGCGGTCGACCCTCTCTCACTCACTCTCCCTCTCAGTCACTCTCGCCCGCGCCGATACCCGTCGTCCACCATCGCCGCCGTCTTCGTTCGTCCTCCACCGATGTACTCCCTCCTTCCCTCACTCCTCCTCCCACCATGCCCTCCTCCCTCCGCCTCCGACCGCCCCCTCCTCCCTCCTCCTCCAGCCACCCCTCCTCCCTCCTCCCTCCTCAGCC
>NC_041388.1:688121731-688145445 GCF_002162155.2 Triticum dicoccoides
TTTTTTTGACTATTTTAGGTGTTTTGAATAAAATGGAAGTAAGAAAATTTAGGGTAGAACTAGGGTAGTAGAATTTTTAGCAAGTGTTTAATAGAAATAGTTTATTTAGTAAGTCATTAATATAACTAGTTTATTTATATTAAGTGATTAATAGAACTATTTTATTTAGTAACTAAATTGATAAACTAGTTGAACTAGTTGAATTAATAGAACTAATGCATTTTTAGTAAGAAAATTAATATAACTAGTTGAACTACTTTATTTTTAGAAAGAACTAGTTTGTTTCTATTTATAGTAAGTTTATATTTAGTAAGAACTAGTTGAATTAATAGAACTAGTTGAACATGTCATATTTGTTGATATTTTTTTTATTTTAAGCAATTATTCGGGATGTATTAGTGATAACTTATAGGGTTTTTGCTTTCGCAGAAATCAAGGAGCCCCTCCATCATCCCCGTTGTCGTCCCCGTCACCGACCCCCTCCGACCTCGAGGTGAGACCAGCCAAATCTCCATGTCAATATGAGTCCTATAAGATATATATGATGTAGATAAAAACATGTATATCCTGTATTGCTCAAATAGGATATGTGGTTGCCCAAATGGCCGGTCATGTTTAGGTTACACCTCCCAGTGGCCTATGTTTTGCCGGAGTGTTGATTAATTTCCGTTCCAGCAAATTTCAGGCGCTCGATATGTCCTTTTCTAGCAAAGGTCATGCCGAATTTTTTCGTGAATTCTGGCATGACTTGTGCTAGAATATGTAGGAAATATCGAGTGGCCTAGATTTTCTCGAAAAATAATCATCTAATTTAGGTTTTTTAGTACATATATTTAATTGTACAAGTTTAATCTTTGAATTATGAACATAGGAAATGTCATACTCGGATGACGAAAGTCTCGCGAGGGAGTGTAGCTAGTGGCACGACGATCGAGGTCTGTGTGACAGGTGCCCTCACCTGGACAATGATCGGTGCTTCAGCATTAAGCTCGAGGATACCTTTGACGTTGAAACAGTACGCAACCACGACAAGTGTTTTTTCATAATTAAGCACGACTTCAACTATTTCAATGTCTAATTTTCATATTTTACAATTCGACTAGCTTATCCCATGCCATGCAAGACGCTATGTCTTGGAGAGGGTGGGTTTTGAAGACCATGCAAATTTTGAAACAAAGAAAATACACCTGAGGACCCATCATGATATGGATTTTGAAGTAAATCTATACAATTCTCAGAGCGTAACCCATTTTGGTTGCCAAAATTAGGAAGCACTTTGCAAAATGTATGGTTTTTATGACGGTATAATTGTCACCATGGATCTTGGTGAGCCTGCCATCGAGCAAAACAATATGGACATTTGGGTCCTTGTTGATATGCTTCCGATTTTACCGCTATGTGAGTTTCTCAAACATAGTTATTAACTAATTTATATTGTTTATTTCAAAATAGTTGACAACTTATTTCCATTGACAGCTTATTTTCATTTTTCAAAGAATGTGCGGAAGATGGTAGACAAAACCCACCACATCGATGGCTCCGAATTAACTTATAAGGAGAAAAATCATCTGATCGCATTTTGTACTTTCTTTGAGAATTACAATACCTATTATCGAACTCCTCCAAATTATGGTGATACGTGCCAATAGTGCACGTGTTGAACCACGATAACTTCTATGGAGATACCCTGGTAAGATTTTTTACTATTACGACATCCATGCATCTTTTGCATACTTCTAAAACTAGTACATCATTGCTAACTATGAAGTTATTACTATGTTTTTCAACAGAAAATCTCGATGGATTGTGTGCCTCATCTGATGTATTACAATGGTCGCCTTGAAGTTCTGAACATACAGCCAGGTCATCCTACGGATCTCACCTGTGCTAATCAAAGAGTGGAAAAAATGTTTGGACATTCGTAAGGAGGTTCTTGGAAGCAACATTAAGCGAAACGCAAGAATTGGATACAGGATAATCTGCATTCTCCATAATGGAGAGCCAGGGGCTATCTTGTTTTTTGCTATTTTACCTTAGAGAATATAGTAGGTCCTAAGAGAATGTAGTATGTCCTACGAGGTACAATATGTTTATTATGTGGTACAATGTGTTAGAGTTGATGATGAGGAGTAGTTGTGATTATGACTAGTGACCAACTTGCTATATGATGTCTCATAGACGAAAACGATAATCATGAGGAGGTGTTATATGACAATGATGTATTATGATGATAAGTTGTTAATGATATGATGATGATGATGATATTTATTATATCATTGCGTGAAAGAACCGCGGATTAGTTTCAAGTGGATGTCCATCCACTTGAAACTAGTCCATGGTTCTTTCACCCAATGATGTAATAACTCATTATGTTGTAAAAAAAATCTCTAAATTGCTGATGTATGGAAAATTGTATAGAGGTTTATGAATACAACATGAAATAAAAAAGAAATTAAATACGGAATAATAGTAGTAGCGCGGGCTGGGAGAAGCGCTAATAGTAATTACCAGTAGCGCCGCGTCGAGAAAGCGCTACTACTAAGTCGGTGTAGCAGTAGCGTGGGTTAACCAACACTACTGCTAACCTTTAGCTGTAGCGCCGTACCAATAGTGCTCCTGCCCGCGCTACTGATAGTCCTAAAACCAGCGTTGCTGCTAGGCTTTTCCCTAGTAGTGTAGTCTTTCCCCCTTACACCGCCTCCTAAATCTCGGGACGAGATTTCATCTAGTGGAGGAGAATTGTGACGCCCGGATTTAAGCTACAGTGAACCTATGCTAATGATGTCACGTCAACTCGATTACTGTTGCTAATCGCGTTAGTTCAAAAAAACAATTCAAATTTAAATTCAAAATATGGCAAACAACAAAAGTTATCAAATGTTGGAACTAAAATGTTCGGTTTGTGGCAAATAATCCATACTAAATGTTTGTGGAGAAACCCCACTTTTATAAAGTGTTGAAAACTCTAAAATGGACAAAACAGTAACAAAACCAATTATTTAAAAGCTTTTAAAATGTTAAACAATTACAAACTATTTTAATTTTAGGTGCCAATTTAATTGTGTTGGTGGCATATTGGTTAATACTAATTTAGGTACAACTAATATATTTAATAAAAGTAAGGTATTTAAAATATAAAATTAAAAAAAAGAAGTAAAACAAAAGACCAAAAAAGGAAAGGCCGACCCCTTCCCCTCACTGGGCCTACCGGCCTAGCTGGCTGCCCACCAGGCCAGCCCATCCCCGGGCCGTCATACACCACCACCACCCCAAAGAAACCCTAACCGTCACCCACTTCCCCTCATACTCCTCCCTCTCCCGACTGGATTTGGGCCATGCCCCTGCGTTCGCCTCCCCAACGCCGCCTGTCGGTGTCAAAACCGGCAGATCTCGGGTAGGGGGTCCCGAACTGTGCGTCTAGGCCGGATGGTACCAGGAGGCAAGGGACACGAAATTTTACCTAGGTTCGGGCCCTCTTGATGGAGGTAAAACCCTATGTCCTGCTTGATTAATATTGAAGATATGGGTGTTACAAGAGTAGATCTAGCACGAGATCAGAGAGGCTAAACCCTAGAAGCTAGCCTACGGTATGATTGTATGTTGTGATTGTTGTTCTACGGACTAAAGCCCTCCGGTTTATATAGACACCCGAGAGGGTTAGGGTTACACAAGGTCGGTTACAAAAAGAGGAGATATCCATATACATATTGCCTAGCTTGCCTTCCACGCCAAGTAGAGTCCCATCCGGACATGAGACGAAGTCTTCAATCTTGTATCTTCATAGTCTAACAGTCCGGCCAATGGAGATAGTTCGGCTGTCCGGAGACCCCCATATCCAGGACTCCCTCAGTATCCCCTGAACTAGGCTTCAATGACGATGAGTCCGGCGCGCAGTTGTCTTCGGCATTGCAAGGCGGGTTCCTTCTCCGAATACATCACAGAAGAATTTGAATACGAGGATAGTGTCCGACCCTGCAAAATAAGTTCCACACAGTAGAGAATAATGCTTTCGCAGATCTAATCCGCTAGCTTGCTTTGGCAACGTGACGTTATGTCATGGCCCGGTGATTATTCGAACCGTTTCTTTTAACCAGCCCCGCACATAACGCGAGGTAGTATTTCGACATGTCTTGTCAAAGTAGAGATTGTGTCCCCCTATTACGGGATTCTCATCAATACGGGCGTGGGTAACCCAACCGCGCCATCAATTGCGGCACTTGGGGGATAAGCGAGTTTTACTAGGCAAGTGGGGACATTTAATTTTGTCCGCCCATATAAAGGGATAAGGATTCACCTTTCTATCCACGCTCATCCACTCCCGCATACTCGAGCTCCAGCGCCCAAGCTCTCACTTCCACCTCAACCTTCTCCAACCATGTCCGGAGCGGGAGGCAAGTGGATGGTCTCCTCCGTCACGGAGGGAGACGTCAAGAAACAGAGGAGAGCCAGATATCTGCACGACGACATCGCGTACCGGCTCCCAGATGATGGACAACTCATCCCCACCCTGAGCCCCATGAGAGGGTGGCATTCCTCACTCATTTCTTTCATGGACTGGGATTTCCTCTCCATCCCTTCGTCCGGGGGTCATGTTTTATTACGGCCTGGATTTCCACGATCTGGCCCCGAACTTCATCCTCAACATCTCGGCGTTTATCGTCGTGTGCGAGGCCTTCCTCCGCATCAAGCCCCACTTCGGCTTATGGCTAAAGACCTTCAATATCAAGCCGAAGGTAGTGAGCGGCCGCCAGGCGGAGTGCGGAGGCGCCATGGTGGGCAAGATGCCCAATATCACATGGCTCGAGGGCACCTTCGTGGACACCATAAAGGGGTGGCAATCGAGGTGGTTCTATATCACCGAGCCGCGCGACCCTGCATGGGTAGCGGCCCCCGAGTTCCGATCTGGCATCCCCATGCGGCTCACCTCCTGGAAAGCGAAGGGCCTGTCCTGGGGTAATTCAAAAGAGCTGACCGGACTCCAGTCATGTATTCACAACATGGTGGATAAGAAGATCAAGCTCGTCAACATAGTCCAGGTTATGCTCGTTCGCTGGATACTCCTGTGCCAACAATGGGAGTTTACCTTGTGGGAGTTCAATCCGGCGCAGCACCGAACTCTGAACAGGCTCTTCGACACGACTCATGAAGATGCCTAGAGGCTGCTGTTCAAGGGCGCCGCGGTCCCTCCCCCCATTACTGAGGATCATGGATTCAGCGCGAAGCGCCACACCAGTGTGGTAAGTTGTTTTACCTCTTACAGGATATTTGTTATATATATATATATATATAAATTGGCTCTATGCAGGATCTAAACTCCCGTAATTTTGATAGGACTGGCAAAAAATGGCCGGACAGATCGACTGTCTGGCTCCCTTGCCCGAAGGCCCCGCGGACGCTCTTCTGACGAAGATGCTGACTCCGGCCCCTTATAAGGTGCCGGAGAAGACCAAGAAGGCCAAGGGAGCTCGAAAGAGTTCCCGACGCCAGGCGTCGTCGGACTCACCGTCCGATGACTCTGCGGTGCACTCTTCCCCAGAAGACGAGGAAGAGGAAGAGGAGGCTCCCCCACCGACTGGGGGAGACAAGAAAAGGAAGGCCGCCCCAACTGGGGAGGCCGAAGGGTCCAAGAAGGGAAGGACGCTCCTTCCGGACAGCTCCGCCGCCGCCGACGAAAGTGAAGACAAGTGGTTGCCCAGGGGCAAGCCCCAAGGGAGATCGTAAGTATTCGGATACCAAAGTAACCCATAGGATTCCTTTGTCGCATTGCTTTCCCTAACACCGAACTCAATTGTGCAGGCCGCCCCGAGCCAATATTGAGGTATCCTTGGACGGCTCCCTGGGTGCGTCGGACATGGATAGCGATCCAGTCCCGACGGCCACCTCTCCTCATCCGGCCGACGATACCGAGGTGCTGTCTCAAGAGGCACCGGATCGGGGGGGACAGTCCCGGAGGCGCCTCAAGGCGACCTTCCGGACTCCGGGAGCCGAGGGGACGGGGTCCCCGGAAGCTCTGAGTTCGGCCCTCAGCCGAACACCTCGCTGGACCCTCCAACGGATCTGAGCTCGGGCAGGCGGTCCCCTTCTAAGGAGGGTGAGATGCCAGTGCCGGTGACCTCTATCCACCCAGAGGCGCCAGACACTATGTTGGAAGCACTTCGCAGCACTTCCATCGAGGAGGAGCACCGCACTATCATGAGTGCGGTGATCCAGAAGGTTCAGTCCGCCAAGAGCGGATCGACTGAAGCCTGTACCAGCCTTCTAACAGGCTTCGAAGTAAGTATTTTAAAATGTAGTAGAAGTGTTACCACATAGACAGTAGCCCCTGATTCTTTGTTCGTTGTTCACAAAGAAAAGCCGAACAGAGGATCAAATAATATCGCAGGAGTCTAATATAAGTATGTCAATATGCATGTGCAGGCTTCGCTGCTAGTGTCCGTTGTACTAACTATGGAGGTCGCCGTACTGAAGGAGGCCCTCGAGGGGTCCCAGAAAGAGCTCGGCCTTGCTAAGAGGCGGATCGAGGAGAACAAGGGTAAGTAATACCCCGTTTGTAGATGAGAAAAAAGGACGCGATTGCTAAATGACAGGATCACTATATGTTTGCCAGGGGCCACGACCGAGGTGGCGACCCTGAAGCAAGCGATGTCCCAGGCCGAAGAAAAGGTGGCCCAGGAGCGCACCGAGCGAGAGAGGCACGAGGCTCGAGTGGGTGAGGTGCAGCAAGCGCTCCAGACCCTCGTGACAAAGCACGAGGCATTGGAGCTTGACTTGAAGACGAGAGAGTCTGAGCTTGCCTCGGCCCGTGAGAGCGCGAAGAGTGCCAAGGCCGAGGCCCAGAAGGTCCTTCAGGAGATCGACGCGATGAAGAAGATAGCGGCGGATAAGGCTTTCTATATGCAAAGCAAGCATGCAACGGTGAATTACCGATTACTTACCCGAATCTGGAGCTCTTTAGGAGCATTCGCACATTTGCCCCGCAGTGTGTTCGATGCCGCACTATTCTACCAGGCCGAGGACGGAAGCTCGACAGAGAAGTTGTTCTGGTCTTAGTATGCTGAGGCTGAACATCCGGTGCCCATGAGCGACCAGCTGAAGCAGATGGCCGAGCTACATAAGGCGGCCGATCAGGCCATGAAGGGCTTCATAGTCCGGTTGTGGCCTGGCGACGCCCTTCCGAACAGCTTCTTCGGCCTGGTGAGGCGGCTTGTGGGTGCCTGCCCACGGCTGGAGGTCGTCAAGCGATCCGTCTGCATTGAAGGTGCACGCCGGGCCTTCGCCCGTGTGAAAACGCAGTGGGTCAAGCTAGACGCCGTGAAGCTTATCAAGGAGGGGCCGCCCGAGGGCAAGGAGCACCACCACCCCGAGATGTACTACAAGAGTGTTCTGCCGAGCGCCCGTCTTATCACAAATGAGTGTTCAAAAAATGTAATATTTGAATGAGACTTGCTCATTTTTTATCCTGTGTAATGAAAACTTGTTTCATATGCGCTATGCAACGCTTGTGTGAATTTAAAATATTACCTTCTGTTTGGCTGTTTATCCAATTTGAGAGATGGCTAGTCCTCAGCTTCTGCCCCCATGCCACGAGTGTCGGTATGTTCGGGATAAACCTGAGCACTCTTGTTCCCATGTTTGGGTCCTTCGAGGGAGGTGCTCAGCACAACAAACAAGGCAACCGGACTAATAATGCTTTATCACTCTCACTTAGCCATAGAATTCTATAATTTTAAATTTCGGCAAAGCCCCTGGTATTCGGAAGGCCGAATTCGGGGCGCGATACATGCCTGTAAGACGGACGGAGCCGGCCCCTCACCCTAAGCGGCATAAGTCTTTAGGGACGCAAAAAACCTCGCCGAATAGCGACCAGTCTCTCGCCTTATCATGACAGTCAGTTTTAGCTTTCTCTACTGAGGTGCTCGGCCCGGCAGAACCGGGGCACAATCGCAGTAGTTCTCCTAGCGCTACCTTAGCCGGTAGAGCGGAACGTAAGGTACCAAAACATAGGAGCCGGGCAAACCCAACATTTGACCAAAGACATGATTCGGAGCTGATGCATATAATGCTATAAGTTCGGGTACCGCACTTGTGAAAGTGTTCGGACTTTTCACACCATATTGTGGGTACGTAAGCCCCTGGTGCATTGGTCGTACCAGAGTGTACGGTTTCTAGGCGTCATTAATGAACACATAGATATGTATATATATAACAAAAATGCGATAATAATCGTAATGTCATGCATTGTATATTTGAAAATTGCATTAAAGCAGAGTGATACAGATAGTGTAATTAGCAAAAGAGTAGGACTATGTCCCTTCCAAGAGCGAGCTGAGGAATTATGTGAAATCTGTAATCCACCTGGGAATTCCGTAGTCGTCGGCCTCCTTGGTTGCTGTATCATGTGTTTGGAAATAGAGCTGCCGGACAGAGTTTTTAGAGATTGAAGTCCTGAAAGAAAAAGAAAAATAACCAAACGGGAAGCCCCTGGTGCGGTTTAGGCCGTGTTTTGGGACGTGCCGTAGTTGTGCCTCCCCCTCCCCATCTGTGCCCATGGTATTTTTAATGCGTAATGATGTACGCGCGGCACGAACAACATCGTTGGGCTGGGATTCGGGTGGCCGTCATATTGCTACGCGAGCTCAGATCGCGCCAGGCGGTCTATTTGCCGATTGCCCCGAGTGCGCTTGAAGGTGTCCGGGCTTTGAAACACCGAACTGGTAGATTGCCTTGAGAGGCTGCTTTGCGCTTCTGCTGCGAGGGCCGCGGTGTGCTCCTCTATTCGGAGAGAGCGCTCTGTGTTTCCATTGACTATAATAACTCCGCGAGGTCCTGGCATCTTGAGCTTGAGGTATGCATAATGTGGTACCGCATTGAATCTAGCGAATGTGGTTCGTCCGAGCAGTGCGTGATAACCACTACAGAACGGGACTATATCGAAGATTAACTCTTCGCTTCAGAAGTTATCCGGGGATCCGAAGACCACTTCCAGTGTAATTGAGCCTGTGTAGTGGGCCTCTACGGCTGGAATGACGCCTTTAAAGGTCGTCTTTGTGGGTTTGATCCTTGAGGGGTCTATACCCATTTTGCGCACTGTGTCCTGATAAAGTAGGTTCCGGCTGCTGCCGCCGTCCATGAGGACTCGAGTGAGGTGAAATCCGTCGATGATTGGGTCTAGGACCAGTGCGGCGAATCCGCCGTGACGGATGCTAGTGGGGTGGTCCCTGCGATCGAAGGTAATCGGACAGGAGGACCAAGGGTTGAACTTCAGGGCGACTGGCTCCAGCACATATACGTCCCTGAGCGCACGCTTCCGCTCCCTCTTGGGGATGTGGGTTGCGTATATCATGTTCACCATCCGTACATGCAGGGGAAACCTCTTATGTCCTCCGGTGTGCGCCTGCCGGGGTTCTTCCTCGTCATCGCTATGCGGCCCCTTGTCCTTGTTTTCGGCGATTAACTTGACGGCCTGCTTGAACACCCAACAATCCCTGTTGGTGTGATTGGATGGCTTGTCTGGGGTGCCATGTATTTGACATGAGATTTCGTGTGTACGGTCCAAGCTGGACGGATCCGGCGTACTTTGTTTGAATGGCTTTTTCCGCTGACCGGGTTTAGATCCTTTGAATCCAGCATTGACTATCGTATCCTCAGTACTTTCGCTGTTAATGCGGCGCTTATGCTTGTTGCGACGTGACCTGCTATTGCCGTCCTTGGTATCTGAGGTACCATGGTTCTTTGATATGTTGTTACTGTGAGCCAACCAGCTGTCTTCTCCCGCACAAAACCGGGTCATGAGCGTCGTGAGGGCTGCCATAGATTTCGGCTTTTCCTGACCAAGGTGTCGGGCTAGCCACTCGTCCCGGATGTTGTGCTTGAAAGCCGCTAAGGCCTCCGCATCCGGACAGTCGACGATTTGTAAGGAACCGAGTCTAGAATTGCCTGGCCAACTCTTCTGGCTGTTGAATTATGTGGCTCAAGTCATCGCCGTCTGGTGGTCGCACATAAGTGCCCTGAAAGTTGTCGAGGAATGTGGCTTCTAGATCTTCCCAATAGCTAATGGAGTCCGCTGGCAAGCTATTAAGCCAATGACATGCTGGTCCTTTGAGGTTTAGCGGGAGGTACTTGATGGCATGTAAGTCATCACCGCGGGCCATGTGGATGTGGAGGAGGAAGTCCTTGATCCATACCGCAAGATCTGTTGTGCCATCGTATGATTCAATGTTTACAAGTTTGAAACCTTCTGGGAATTGATGTTCCATTACTTCATCTGTGAAGCATAAGGGGTGTGTGGCACCTCTGTATTGGGCTATATCGTGACGCAGCTCATATGGGTCCTGCCCGCTGTGTTCGGCCCGGCCGGATTTGCTTTTACTGTATCCGGCGTGATGTTTACCGTCTCGTAGAGTGGTGCGCCCTCGTGATCCGTAGATCGATCTTGAGTGTTTTGCTTTGTCCTCCAATATGCCTCGCAGGTCTGGCGTATCTCCCCATGCCTTTTTATTTGGATGGCGTTGGGGTGGAGGCTGAGCTTTCGGCAGGAATGCCTCTCTATCGCGGCCACGAGGTGGTTAGTCAGCCGTATCATACTCTTCTTCCTCCAGTCGGGGTAGTAACCTGCGCCTTGGGTAACTCTTGGAGGGACGCTCGAGTTTATATTCCTCGGCTGCGAGGACTTCAGTCCATTTGTCAGCTAGCAGATCTTGATCAGCTTGAAGCTGCTGCTGCTTTTTCTTTAGGCTATTTGCCGTGGCCATAAGCCTGCGCTTGAAGCGCTCTTGTTCGACGGGATCCTCTGGTACGGCAAATTCATCGTCGCTGAGGCTTACCTCGTCTTCGGTGGGGGGCATGTAATTGCCATCCTCCTCCTCTCCGCCAGCCGCTCTCTCAAGAGAGTTGGCACCTTCATCCTCCTGATCTAACTCTTGCTGGAGGGGGTTTTCGTTGTCTTCGGCGCTATCCGGAGTGTTATTATCTCCTGCGCCGGTATCACCACTTTTTCTTTGGCGGGACTTAGAGCAGAGCCGGTGACGTCGGCGCTTGGGTTGCTTTTTGGAGGGGTCATCCTCCGCTATCTCGTCGCCCTTGCCTTCATTGGGTGTATCCACCATGTATATGTCATACGACGAGGTGGCTTTCCAGTGCCCTGTAGGTGCTGGTTCATGTTCGTCTCCTACATCATCGTCCATACCGTCGATGTCTTCGGAGTCGAAGTCGAGCATGTCGGTTAAATCATCGACAGTGGCTACAAAGTGGGTGGTGGGTGGGCGTCGAATTTCTTCGTCGTCCGCATCCCAGTCCTGTTGGCCATAATCCGGCCAGGGCTCTCCTGACAAAGAGAGAGACCTTAGTGAATTCAGAATGTCGCCGAAGGGCAAGTGCTGAAAGATATCCGTAGCGGTGAATTCCATGATCGGCGCCCACTCGGATTTGATTGGCAGAGGCGCGGATGGTTCGGAGTCCAGAAGAGAGCCCGGCACCTTGGAGTCACGGGTTGCACAGAGGATTATGCTGGTGTTTGGCTCGATCGCCGTCGAGACTGCAACCCCTGAGGCGGTGTCTAGCCACCCGTCCTCGATTGGCGCAGTTGGCTCCAAGCTAAGGGTCGGAGCTGGTGTGGGCGCGGCCTCTGGAGTACCGTCCGGGGGCAGAGCTTGGTCATGCCCATCGAGACAGTGCGGCGCGCCCGGCTGTGGCTCGAATCCGTCGAAGATCAAGTCTCTGCGGATGTCGGCCGTGTAGTTCAAACTTCCAAATCTGACCTGATGGCCAGGGGTGTAGCTTTCAATCTGCTCCAGATGGCCAAGCAAATTTGCCCGTAGTGCAAAGCCGCCAAATACGAAGATCTGTCCGGGGAGAAAAGTCTCACCCTGGACCGCATCGCTACCGATGATAGTAGGAGCCATCAAGCCTAACGGCGACGACACAGAGGAACTCTTAGTGAAAGCACCAATGTCGATGTCAAAACCGGCAGATCTCGGGTAGGGGGTCCCGAACTATGCGTCTAGGCCGGATGGTAACAGGAGGCAAGGGACACGAAGTTTTACCCAGGTTCGGGCCCTCTTGATGGAGGTAAAACCCTACGTCCTGCTTGATTAATATTGAAGATATGGGTGTTACAAGAGTAGATCTACCACGAGATCAGAGAGGCTAAACCCTAGAAGCTAGCCTACGGTATGATTGTATGTTGTGATTGTTGTCCTACGGACTAAAGCCCTCCGGTTTATATAGACACCTGAGAGGGTTAGGGTTACACAAGGTCGGTTACAAAAAGAGGAGATATCCATATACGTATTGCCTAGCTTTCCTTCCACGCCAAGTAGAGTCCCATCCAGACACGAGACGAAGTCTTCAATCTTGTATCTTCATAGTCTAACAGTCCGGCCAATGGAGATAGTCCGGCTGTCCGGAGACCCCCTAATCCAGGACTCCCTCACATCCCATCGCCTGCCGATGATGCTCGCCGGTGCCACCCCGCCACCCTATCGCCGGACTGCCTCCCCGACCTCCTCCTCGGGTCGTCATCCCCGCCTCCTACCGCCCCTACCTCGTTGTTGCCACCGCAACACCAACGCCTCCCCGACCCTCTCCGGCCTCTCCCTGGCTCGGTGGTGAGCTCCTCGCTCTGTCCACCCTTCCTCCCTGTCGAATCCATTGCCATAGGCCGTCCTGCCCACCCCCGACCTTGTTCGAGCTTGCATTGCTGCACCCCCCTCCCTGCTCTCCGACTCCGCCAGAACTCCTGCGCCGTCCATGCCCGATGCGTGGTCGCGCATCCCTGCTCCCCAGCAAGATGCTGCGCTGCTCTTCCCTGCGCGCACCTGGCCATGCCCTACCGCGACCAGCGTTGTCTATGCGCGAGCTTTGCCGCGCCCACTGCTAGCCCGAGCTCCGGCCACCGCTGGCATCGACGTCAGCGCCGCTGCAGGCCGCCTCCACGCCTACCGCCACCACCATCCGAAGCATCGCAGCTCCAGCTCCCCAACTCATCAACCCGCGCTCGAGTACGTCATCTGCAGCACCGTCCCCATGCACCACCGCCGCGCGGTATGGTCGCCAGAGCTGCGCCGGCGCGCGCAGCACGTTTAGGTCGGCTCTGTCTGAGTGACAAGTGGGCCCGGCAAGATTAGATTAGTTGCTAATCTAATTACCGAACCAACTAAGCCCCCCACTAAGTACTAGGCCACCCCTCGCTACTAGGGAAAACCTTATACACAAAATCTTAGCAGAAGTGTGGTTTAAAAACAAATGCTACTGCTAATTAGCAGTAGCGAGCTCCAGGAAACCGCGCTACTAACATCCCGATAGCAGTAGCACTCTAGGTGAAACAAGCGCTACTACTATAATTTCCACGGCATTGCCTCCAAGCTAGATATAGTATTAGTGCCCTTCTCCTGGACGCTCTACTGCTGAAGTACTCAGTAGCAGCATTTTTCTTCAAAACTCACTGCTGCTAAGTATCACCGCAAATAATTAAGTTTAGTCCCATACTGCTAAGTGATACGTCTCCAACGTATCTATAATTTTTGATTGCTCCATGCTATATTATCTACTGTTTTAGACATTATTGGGCTATATTTTCCACTTTTATATTATTTTTGGGACTAACCTATTAACCGGAGGCCCAACCTAGAATTGCTGTTTTTTGCCTGTTTTAGGGTTTCGAAGAAAAGGAATATCAAACGGAGTCCAAACGGAATGAAACCTTCGGAAACATGATTTTCTCATCAGATAAGATCCAGGAGACTTGGACCCTCCATCAAGAAAGCCACGAGGTGGTCACGAGGGCAGGGGAGCCCCCCCCCCCAGGGCGCGCCCCCCTGCCTCGTGGGCCCCTCGAAGCTCCACCGACGTACTTCTTCCTCCTATATATATCCATGTACCACCAAACGATCGAGGACGGAGCCAAAAACCTAATTTCACCACCGCAACTTTCTGTATCCACGAGATCCCATCTTGGGGCCTGTTCCGGAGCTCAGCCGGAGGAGGCATCGATCACGAAGGGCTTCCACATCATCATCCAAGCCCCTCCGATGAAGTGTGAGTAGTTTACTTCAGACCTACGGGTCCATAGCTAGTAGCTAGATGGCTTCTTCTCTCTTTTTGGATCTCAATACAACGTTCTCCCCCTCTCTTGTGGAGATCTGTTCGATGTAATCTTCTTTTTGCGGTGTGTTTGTTGAGATCGATGAATTGTGGGTTTATGATCCAGTCTATCTATGAATAATATTTGAATCTTCTCTGAATTCTTTTATGTATGATTGGTTATCTTTGCAAGTCTCTTCGAATTATCAGTTTGGTTTGGCCTACTAGATTGGTTGTTCTTGCCATGGGAGAAGTGCTTAGCTTTGGGTTCAATCTTGCGGTGTCCTTTCCCAGTGACAGAAGGGGCAGCAAGGCACGTATTGTATTGTTGCCGTCGAGGATAACAAGATGGGGGTTTTATCATTTTGCATGAAACTATCCCTCTACATCATGTCATCTTGCTTAAGGTGTTACTCTGTTTTTAACTTAATACTCTAGATGCATGCTGGATAGCGGTCGATGAGTGGAGTAATAGTAGTAGATGCAGAATCGTCTCAGTCTACTTGTCTCGGACGTGATGCCTATATACATGATCATACCTAGATATTCCCATTACTATGCTCAATTATGTCAATTGCTCAACAGTAATTTGTTCACCCACCGTAGAATACTTATGCTCTTGAGAGAAGCCACTAGTGAAACCTATGGCCCCCGGGTCTCTTTCTCATCATATCAATCTCCATCACTTTATTATTGTTTTGCTTTTACTTTGCTTTTACTTTAATTACTTTCCATCTCTATACCAAAAATACCAAAAAAATATTATTTATCATCTCTATCAGATCTCACTTTCGTAAGTGACCATGAAGGGATTGACAACCCCTAAGCGCGTTGGTTGCGTTGAGCTATTGTTTTTGTGTATGTACGAGGGACTCGAGCATAGCCTCCTACTGGATTGATACCTTGGTTCTCAAAAACTAAGGGAAATACTACGCTACTTTGCTGCATCATCCCTTCCTCTTCGGGGAAATCCAACGCAGTGCTCAAGAGGTAGCAAGAAGAATTTCTGGCGCCGTTGCCGGGGAGTCTGCGCAAAAGTCAACATACCAAGTACCCATCACAATCCCTATCTCCCACATTACATTATTTGCCATTTGCCTCTCATTTTCCTCTCCCCCACTTCACCCTTGCCGTTTTATTCACCCTCTCTCTCTCTATCCTCCCTCTCTATTTGCCTATTTTTACCTATTTGCTCGTGTGTTAGTTTGCTTGCTTGTTGTTATGGCTAGTCCTTTACCTTCTACCTCTATGTCTGAAATTGGGGATACTATTTTCGATAATAATTTTGATGCTCCTACTAAAGAACCCACTATCTCACATATCAAAAGATTTTGTGTTGGTAGCGGTAATATTATTGGAAAAGGAGTTATTCAAGATTTCTTTACTTGTGTCGGTGCTTTACCTTCTATGGGTAGTTCTATTCTTCATAGAACTAGTAGTCTTGCAGACGCTATTGCCATGCTTGTAGTTGAACTTGAGAGGCAATTCATGCACTTGCATCCTTCTATACAAAGGATTTTCCTAGAATTTTCTAATATTGAGCATTCTTCTATTAAGTGTGCCGTTACTATCTTTTTGACTCATGAGTTTCGATTCATAATTAAAGATGCCAAAGAAATCTTTGCGCATTATAGGGTGGATGCCTGCCGTCCTCCCATTGAGACTATCCTCTTTGATCAAGAAGAAATAATGCGTTTTCAATCTCTAGACTATGTTGCTTTCAATGAAAATCTTAGAAAAAGGGTTCCTACCTATGTTTTAGTTGATAGAATTTCTGAACTTAATGATGATTTAGCTATTCGAGATAATGAATTGGGATATTCTCTTGAATATAGGCTCACAAAGTTCTGTCAAAAGAATGCTTATAATGATGAATTAGTTGTGCAATATGAAAGACCAAAGGAGGGACCTATACCTCCCAAGGTTGATCTTGGGGACTTTGTCCCATTAAATTTAGCCCTTTTGATTACTTTTGCTTGCCTCAAAGAAAACTTGCTGCCAAACTTAGATAATATGAAATGAGTTTTAATAATCTATCTTATTATTATGGCAATACCTAGATCTATCCTTGCTTGTTATGCCTAGCTAGGGGCCTTGTTGGGAGGCAACCCAATTTTATTTTTATTCCTTGCTTTTTGCTCCTGTTTAGTAATAAATAAATTATTTAGCCTCTGTTTTAGTTGTGTTTTTTTGTGTTTAATTAGTGTTTGTGCCAAGTAGAACCGTTGGGAAGAATTGGGGAAAGTCTTGTTGAACTTGCTGTAAAAAACAGAAACTTTAGCGCTCACGAGAACTGCTGTCATTTTATTTGGAAAGTGCTATTTAGTTAATTATTTTTGCATATGATTAATAGATAAATTCCTCACGTCCAGCAAGTTATTTTAGAATTTTTGGGGTTCCATATCTTGCGCTAGCAACAGATTACTACAGACTATTCTGTTTTTGACAGATTCTGTTTTTCGTGTGTTGTTTGCTTATTTTGATGAATCTATGGCTAGTAAAATAGTTTATAATCCATAGAGAAGTTGGAATACATTAGGTTTAACACCAATATAAATAAAGAATGAGTTCATTATAGTACCTTGAAGTGGTCTTTTGTTTTCTTTCGCTAACGGAGCTCACGAGTTTTCTACTTTAAGTTTTGTGTTGTGAAGTTTTCAAGTTTTGGGTAAAGATTTGATGGATTACGGAACAAGGAGTGGCAAGAGCCTAAGCTTGGGGATTCCCATCGCACCCCCAAGATAATCTAAGGACACCTAAAAGCCAAAGCTTGGGGATGCCCCGGAAGGCATCCCCTCTTTCGTCTACTTCTATCGGTAACTTTACTTGGAGCTATATTTTTATTCACCACATGATATGTGCTTTGCTTGGAGCGTCTTTTATGATTTGAGTCTTTGCTTATTAGTTTACCACAATCATCCTTGCTGTACACACCTTTTGAGAGAGCCATACATGATTTGGAATTTGATAGAATACTCTATGTGCTTCACTTATATCTTTTGAGCTTTATAGCTTTGCTCTAGTGCTTCACTTATATCTTTTAGAGCACGGTGGTGGATTAGTTTTATAGAAACTATTGTTCTCTCATGCTTCACTTAGATTATTTTGAGAGTCTTAATAGCATGGTAATTTGCGTAAAATCCTAATATGCTTAGTATGCAAGATTAATAATAAAACTTTCTTATGAGTGTGTTGAATACTAAGAACAGTTTGATGCTTGATGATTGTTTTGAGATATGGATGTAATAATATCAAAGTCATGCTAGTTGAGTAGTTGTGAAATTGAGAAATACTTGTGTTGAGGTTTGCAAGTCCCGTAGCATGCACGTATGGTAAACGTTATGCAACAAATTTGAAACATGAGGTGTTATTTGATTGTTTTCCTTATGAGTGGCGGTCGGGGATGAGCGATGGTCTTTTCCTACCAATCTACCCCCCTAGGAGCATGCGCGTAGTGCCGAGGTTTTTGATGGCTTGTAGATTTTTGCAATAAGTATGTGAGTTTTTTATGACTAATGTTGAGTCAATAGATTATACGCACTCTCACCCTTCCATCCTTGCTAGCCTCTTCGGTACCGTGCATTGCCCTTTCTCACATTGAGAGTTGGTGCAAACTTCGCCGGTGCATCCAAACCCCATGATATGATACGCTCTTTCACACATAAACCTCCTTATATCTTCCTTAAAAGAGCCACCATACCTACCTATTATGGCATTTCCATAGCCATTCCGAGATATATTGCCATGCAACTTTCCACCATTCCGTTTATCATGACACATTCATCATTGTCATATTGCTTAGCATGATCATGTAGTTGACATCGTATTTGTGGCAAAGCCACCATTCATAATTCTTTCATGCATGTCACTCTTGGTTCATTGCATATCCTGGTACACCGCCGGAGGCATTCAAATAGAGTCATCTTTGTTCTAGTATCGAGTTGTAATCATTGAGTTGTAAATAAATAGAAGTGCGATGATCATCATTATTAGAGCATTGTCCCAAGTGAGGTATATAAAAAAGGGAAAGGTCATAAAAAAGAGAAGGCCATAAAAAAGAAAAGGCCCAAAAAATATGAGAGACAAAGAGAGAAGGGACAATGTTACTATCCTTTTACCACACTTGTGCTTCAAAGTAGCACCATGATCTTCATAGTAGAGAGTCTCTCATGTTATCACTTCCATATACTAGTGGGAATTTTTCATTATAGAACTTGGCTTGTATATTCGAACAATGGGCCTCCTCAAGTGCCCTAGGTCTTCGTGAGCAAGCAAGTTGGATGCACACCCACTAGTTTCTTTTGTTGAGCTTTCATACATTTATAGCTTTAGTGCATCCATTGCATGGCAATCCCTACTCCTTGCATTAACATCAATCGGTGGGCATCTCCATAGCCCATTGATTAGCCTCGTTGATGTGAGACTTTCTCCTTTTTTTGTCTTCTCCACATAACCCCCCTCCATTATATTCTATTCCACCCATAGTGCTATGTCCATGGCTCGCGCTCATATATTGCGTGAAAGTTTATAGGTTTGAGATTACTAAAGTATGAAACAATTGCTTGGCTTGTCATCGGGGTTGTGCATGATGATAGCATTCTTGTGTGACGAAAATGAAACATGACTAAACCATTTGATTTTGTAGGGATGAACTTTCTTTGGCCATGTTATTTTAAGAAGACATAATTGCTTAGTTAGTATGCTTGAAGTATTATCATTTTTATGTCAATATGAACTTTTGTCTTGAATCTTTCGGATCTGAATGTTCATACCACAATTAAGAAAAATTACATTAAAATTATGCCAAGTAGCACTCCGCATCAAAAATTCTGTTTTTATCATTTACCTACTCGAGGACGAGCAGGAATTAAGCTTGGGGATGCTTGGTATGTCTCCAACGTATCTATAATTTTTGATTGCTCTCACTACAAAAAAATACCCTTCCGTGATGATACGTGTTTGTCACAGTAGGTCGCTTTTTTGTCATGCATGTACATCCATGACAAATTTATGACAGAATCAAGATAGTCATACCTGTGCTGTCGTAGAAGTGTTCCATGACATTACCAAAATTATCATCACGGAAGTGTCCACTTCCATGACGATAAATCGCGCGTCACAGAAGCGCTTTCGTCAAGGGTGACCGACATGTGGCATCCACCGTAACGGAACGTCGTTAAGCTGTCGGGTCGGGTTTTGGATCCGATAACCCGTTAACAGCCCCGACCAATGGGAAATTTCCACGTGTAAAATTCTTATTGGCCGGACGAAACACGTGTCAGCTCGTCAGTGGGTTAGATAGGCGCCTATGATATGTCGACACATGGCACGGCCCAACAGAGGCCCATTCCTGTGAAAAGGCCGGCCCGTTTGACTTGGTCAAAAGGTGGCGGGCCGGCCCATGGAAAGCCTGTTAACGGCCTGTTCGCATATAGCCCATTTACAGCCCGCTAACCCAAGGCACGTTACGCCCTATCCGAATTAGGCCCAGTAGCGTCATGGTGAAACTAGCCCGTAATGAACAGTGTATCACTTTATACCCATTAACGGCCCATTATTCCGTTGGGCCGTTTCCAGCCCATGTTATCTTTTAGCCTTCTCAGAGCCCATTTATTCTTGGGCTCATTTCCAGCATTCGTTTACTTACGGCCCGTTACTATCATTTTCTGCTTGTGGGCCAAATTCAGCCCGTGGTTACAGTCGGCCCGTTTGTGGTCCGTTAATACGTTGGGCCGTTTTCATAGCGTCATCAAATATGGCCTATTAACAATGGCCCGTTACGGTCAGCCCATGAACGGATGATTCCAACTCTAGCCCGTTTACGGCCATAATGCGGCATGTTATTGGCCCATGTTTGGCCAATCGATCATACGGCCCGTATAAGGCCCATTGATGATACGGCCCGTAGAAGGCCCATTGTTTCTACGGCACATAGAAGGCCTACTGTTTCTACGGCCCGTAGAAGGCCCACTGTTTCTACGGCCCGTAGGAGGCCAAGTGTCACTACAGTAAATATTAGCCCATGGTTATTGTGGCCTAGTTTTTAAAAATAGGTTATTGCAGTCACTAGTTAACCGCAGAAAAATAACTGCAATGACTACAAACAAACAAATAAACAAGACAACAAGGAAATAAATAAGCAAGCAACTAACGCTAGGCTATCACGGCTATTACACATATTACATCCACTGGGCATCAAAGTTCGCCACCAGTGCAAATATAGGGAACAAAGCAGCATATCATATACACTGGCCGTCAAAATTGGCCACCAGTGCAAATAAACGCGGCAGCAAAACAAGAGCATAACTAAAACAACTTCAGAAGAGCTCAAGAAATGTTATCCTGGGTATCCACCATGCTGGCAATAAGCTTAGCAAGCTGATTAGCTTTGTCCTGTTTGGCGCTAAAATCCTCCAACGCTTGCTATTGCACCAGAAAGTATGCATCTGAATGCTCTAGGGACTTCCGCGGTCCTTCCGCTTCTTGTCGCAGCACAGCTGATCGATGTCTTTCAGCTTGTAGTTGAGACTCAAGAAACCGAATTGATTCAGACAGTGAGTTTGAATAGCTTGTGCAAGCAGTAGTGGCCGGTAACTCCAACACTAAACCAAGACAGGATGTGTCACTATCCTGAACCTTATCTGCATTACTTCCTTTACCGTTGCTTAATAAGGCACTCTTCCCCAATATTCTGTCAGCATTCTAAAAGAAGAAAGAAGCAGACACATAACAAGTTTAGCATGTACTAGTATATGAAACTCATTTCGGTGAACCAGTTCATTAGTAAGGTGGACAGGATTAAACTACCAAGTCTTCTATTGCCAAGTACTAGTACATAATAAAAGCATCAAACAAACATATATCTATGTCCTATGGTAGTAATGGAATCTTAAATTAGCACAGTTGTTCTTCAGGTTTAGGCACTTGTTCTACATGAACAGAGTACAGTAAGACGCAAGAATATAATACTTAAAAATAGAAAATGAGCTCATAGACCTTACCACATTCTTGGTTCGGGACCAGTACAGAACAAGGCGTTCCCAGTCATCGTCCAGTAAATGTGTCTCAGGAGAACGTAAGGGAATTTGATGAGTTTCTTTGCCAGTGAAGTACGTTTTCTTCAGGTAATTCCGATACTGCCACCAAGCATTCTTGAAGATAGCAGAGGTATTAGAACAGGTTACCTCATCCTGAGTTTCCAAATCGGTCCTTCTCTATAGAGAAAAATGGGAAAATTTGTTGTATTATAACCATCATGGAGGTAGGATGTATGGGACGAAGCAAAGTAATTACCATGAATAACATTACTTAGGATGTATGGGACGAAGCAAAGTAATTTCCATGAATAGCATTACTTACACATAACTCCTGGACAAACACCTGCAAATGGCATTTTCCTTCATCTTCAGTATAATATTTCCAAGATGGGAAGATACGCCCATCGATTTAACAACATCAAATGCGATAGATGCTAAACTATGACTAGCTAGTTGTGCTTCCTCCACAGGAATAAGCGTACTAACTGGTGGAGTTGGGGTTCGCCGTGATAGTACTGGCCCTTTGGGCACTGGAGCTGCCTTACTAACTGCTCTTGTTTGGGAGCTCTGTGGTGGAGATGGTGCTGTGTCAACAGGAACTGGGTTACTATCGGCTGGGGTTGGGGTTAGATTGGGTGAAGGTGGTTCTCTGTCCATCGTAGTAGGGGTACAATCTGCGAGAGTTTGGGTTATGTGTGGTAGGGCTGGTTCTTGTGCATGTACAACTGGGGTGCTATGTCCACCAAGAGGTAACACCGTTTTATTTGAAGACCGTGTTTTTAGTCCGCTAGATACTGGCATCACCCGCTCCAATTCAAATGGCTGATAAACAGGAAACATAGTTGAATGTACAGACATTATATGAGAGACAGATGCAATAGATAGTGTGGAAAAAAGAGGGCATGAAATAGTTGACATGTATATTGTTTAACTAAAACGGATAGCATGACATAATTTCACATATATGATGTCTATCTAAACTGGATAGCATAGCATAACATAATTCAAAGATATGATGAATAACTAAACAGGATCGCATGACATAATTCACCTACATGTTATCTAAGTAATCAGGATCGCATCATTTAATTCACATATGTGATTTATATGCTAAACAGAGGGCATTCGATATAATGTCTGAACTAAGAACATGGTGTTGAATATTGTGTATATGATGTCTAAACTATGCAATGCAAGACACCGTATGCATGATATGAGTAGTATAACCGTGCCAAGTTAGAGCATACACCTCAGTGGGGGAATAGGACTGGTCATCTGTCTCTGAATCCATCTCGAAGGAGCTATCGAGACCCAACAAGAGATCTGCTTCGACAGGTAGCACTGTCTGCTCTGAAGGCCTTGTTTTCACTCCAGATTTTTCCATCTCCCACCCAAATGGATGATTCACAGGAAGAGTAGTTTAATGTACAAACATTATCGACAAATGGAAATGTAATGAAGAAAAGGATGGGCAAGATATCATTCAAATATATGATGTCTGGTTAAACAGGATGTCATTGCACATTTCACATATATTATGGCTGGCTAAAAGACATGAGACTGCATAATTCCCATATATGATATAGAAACTAAACATGTGGCATTACAGAACATGTCTAAACTAAGCAGATGACATATATGATGTCAAAAGTAGACACTGCAAGGCAACATATGCATGATATGACTAACATCATCATGCCAAGGTAGAGCAAACACCTTAGGGGTAAATAGGAGTGGTCAGCGGCGTCCGAATCCGCCTCAGAATAGATATCTTCCTCTGGATTACAATCTGGAGAGGGGTGGGGAGGGTTTGCCATTGAACCCACCATGGAGCGATGTCTGCATGACATTGTATTGCCGCACAAAACTCTTCTCTTTTTCTCTACATGTTCAGCATGACTGTGTACAATATCTGACATGCATACGAAAAAAATATGTTGAGATTATGTAAGGAGAGCATGCAGAAATTTAGAGTGATGGTAACAACCAGTGGATTGATGTTTTTCCGTTGAACCAAAATAGCCCTAATGGATTGACGTGAATGTATAGTAATAAGTGATGCAACAATTGTACAACCTCTTTGCCATAGCCGTGTCGACCTCAGCATCATTGGTTTGGTCGCCGAAGCAGTTGAGGCAGAGGTGGCTGTCGGAGGTGTGGAGGAAGATCTGAGGAATCTATAGATGGCGTCCAGGGCACTGCTCTGTTGTGACGAATCGTTCTGTCGTTGGAGCAGCTCCGGTGAGCTGTAAGACATCAAGGTTGAAGTAGCATAAGACAGACATCGTCAATCTCAAGTGGGATTCTAATAGCATCTCCAATAGATGATGCAAAATGGATGTAAAATTAACATCACCAAAAACCACCTGACTACAACAGATGAGGTAAAAACTGTTGACTCTGAACTTAACCGTCGAAACTGAAATTTACTGTGGAATCTGAATGCTACTGTCGAAACTGAACGCAATGGTAGCGGAGAGGCACTTGACATATAATTTAGGGAGGGCCTGCACTTCATCTTCAACCTGCACCCCCCTGAGCCGCCAGCCACCACCGGCTGAACCGCCGGCCCCAGCGCCGCCTCGCCGCCCCGAAACA
>NC_041388.1:688145854-688161823 GCF_002162155.2 Triticum dicoccoides
CCGGCGAGCCCCCCAACCCCTGAAAATGGACTGACCCAAAAGTCGATAGAGTCGCCTGAAGTGTGGCTTAATCGGAGCAGAGCAGCAGCATGAGCGAGGGGGAGAGCAATAGCAGCAGCTGGGCGAGCGAGGGATCGAGCGAGAGCCAGAGCAACAGCAACAGATCTGGCTGGTATGGACGCCGCCGCCGAAGGGGCCTCGCACTAGGGGAGAGCCACCATGGAGATGTCGCCCGCGGTGCCGGCTTGAAGGTAGCCGCTCCATGGGGGTGCGGGATGGAGCACCGTCGGCGCCGGGAGGTCGAGTTAAGGAGAAGGTGTGATGAAATGAGTGTACAACCTCTTTGGTGGCGCCGAGTAGGCATCGGCTTCGTCCGAGGAGTCGGTGAGGATGTAGCAGTTCCGGTGGAGCAGGTTAACGCGGCGCTGTGGGGATGGAGCAGCCGCGATAAACGAGGTGATCATCGGAGCAGCTCCTTGGAGGTGGAGGACGGGGCAGCTGAACCGGCGGGACAGCGAGATGGACAACGGATCCTCATCCGGGGAGGTGGACGAGGGACGTCGAGCTGTTGCGCTGGACGACGTCGTCAGGGAAGAGGCTCCGGCTGGGCAGCGGTGACGTGGCGGACGGAGGAGGGTGGGGTTTCGCGGCTGGAGCAGAGAGGTTATGGCGGCCTGGGATTTCAAATGGCGAAAAGGGGGCGATGGGAGGGGGTGAAGCATGACTTAGGAACGCGCTTGTCCAAAATGTAGTGTGTGTTACAAAAGTACCCCCCACCGATTTGAACTAGCGGCCCTTTCGGCTCAGGGTTAGAAGGGGGATTTCGCGTGTCGGGATTTGGCAGCTGGAGGGAGTTTTCTCGCGCGTTGTAATTTCGGGATAGCAAGGCGCGGGTTGTGAAGGCGCCAGTTTGGGGAGCATGATATCTGAATTTTCAGGATATAACAAGACGCGGGTTGAATTTTAGGGACAAGCCTAACATGTAGTAATATTGTACTTGTACGTACCAAATCAATTCGCACTTCCCTCAACCAAAAAGAAAATGAAAAAAATAAAACTATTCACACCACACAAAGAGAGAGTCTTGCCCCGTTTTACTATACAAATGCTATTCAAAGCTACTCCCTCCTTCCATCTATATAGGGCCTAATGCGTTTTTCGATGCTAACTTTGACCAAATATTAGAGCAATGATATATGACATGCAACTTACACAAAGCACACCATTAAATTCGTCTGTGAAAGGTTCTTTCAATGATATAATTTTCACATTGTGCATTTCATGTACTATTAATCTTGTCAATAGTCAAAGGCGATCTTAAAAATCTCATTACGCCCTATATAGATGGAAGGAGGGAGTATGAATCCATGTTATGTCCGACTAAATTTTTTCGCTTGTTGTATAATGCATGTAACCTACTCATACCAACATTTTAGTGCATTCCAAATGTCTATACTACCGCTGCATTTCAAACTAAATTTGAATTCGTTTCTCTATTTCAATAAGAATCTACAATCATGATTGTTGCCAACTTCAACCATCATGGTTTCCTTGCTATCCGCCAGATATAAATCAGACGGCCTATAATGCAGGATGGCAGGCACACCATCATCAACAACTCTATTTTTTATAAGAGTAGAGATAAAACATATTAAATGTAGTATACCATGTTCATAACCACACCATGTGTACCACCGTTATATATATATTCACACATCTGTCGGTCTGAAACACTATGATAAATTCTTCAAATATCCGAATTCGCTTTTTATAATGAAGTATATATGATCTCTATTCGTCTTTTACACCCACACAACCCTCTTATCTTTGTAGCTAGCGCTAACTTTCTCTTGTGCATGCACACGGCCGCATCCCTCTCACCCTCCCTCAGCATTCTCTAGCTCCATCGCGCAAATTCGTCTTTTCACTTTAGGTCGTTCACCCATGGTGTGTGTAGGCCCCCCTGCTCCTTATTTACGGCACACATCGATCGATATGCCTCTCTAGCCAGGTGTGCCTAGCACAAACACAAGCTTTCCCTCTTCTCTTGTCACCGTCCATGCCTCACTCCCACCACTCTTTTCATCGTTCTCGTACTCGCACACTCCTCTCCCTCGATATAGTATGCCTCTCGTACCACCTCCTACATGCATCCCTCTCTCTCTATCCTTCTCCTCGTGCCTCATTTGCTTCTAACACACACATGCATGTATACTAATCGATCTCCCAACATATACCTAGATCGACTATAACTACCCCCCCCCCATCGATCGACATACCTCACAAGTTATGTCTCTCCTTTATCTTACAAAGGGCGGTTGATCTTCCTCTGTAGTTACGTCTGCTTACCACAACCACATCGTCCCCCCTCATCATTCGTGCATGCGTCCTGACCCGTCTCTCACACGCACGTGCACAGACAACAAGCAGCCATCTCCTCTCTTATTGATATTGCGGGCGTGCCCTCCATTTGTCTAGCAAGCCTTGTCGGTGTCAAAACCGGCGGATCTCGAGTAGGGGGTCCCGAACTGTGCGTCTAAGGCGGATGGTAACAGGAGGTAGGGAACACGATGTTTCACCCAGGTTCGGGCCCTCCTGATGGAGGTAAAACCCTACGTCCTGCTTGATTTGTTCTTGATGATATGGGTATTACAAGAGTTGATCTACCACGAGATTGGAGAGGCTAAACCCTAGAAGCTAGCCTATGGTATTATTGTATGTTATTGTGTCCTACGTACTAAAACCCTCCGGTTTATATAGACACCGGAGAGGGCTAGGGTTACACAAGGTCGGTTACAAAGGAGGAGATATACATATCCGTATTGCCTAGCTTGCCTTCCACGCCAAGTAGAGTCCCATCCGGACATGAGACGAAGTCTTCAATCTTGTATCTTCATAGTCCAACAGTCCAACCAAAGGATATAAATCGGCTGTCCGGAGACCCCCTAATCCAAAAGAGTGCGTTAAAGCATAATGATACAGATAGTGCGATAAGCAAAAAGTAGGACTATGTCCCTTCCAAGGGCAAGCTGAGGAATAGTATTAAAGCAAATATTTCACTCGTTATCGTAATCCACCTGAGAGTTCTGTGGTGTGACGTAGCGTTCTGCCTCCTTGGTTGCTGCATCATGTGTTCGGCAATCATGCTACCGGTCGGGGTTTCCAGAGATTAAACTCCTGAAAAGAGAAAGATAGCGAAGCGGGAAGCCCCTAGTGCGGTTTAAGCCGCGTCTTGGGGCGTGCCATAGTTGTGCCCCCCTCCCCACCTATGCCCATGGTATTTTTAATGCATAATTATGTACGCGTGGCATGGATTCCGCCGTTTGGATGGGACTGGGGTGGGGGCCGCATTGCTACACGAGCTCAGGTCGTGCCAGGTGGTCTAGTTGCCGATTACTCCGAGCGTGCTTGAAGGTGTCCGGGTCTTGAAACGCCGAACTGGTGGATTGCCTTGAGAGGCTGCTTTGCGCTTCTGCTGTGAGGGCCGCAGTGTGCTCCTCCGTGCGGAGAGAGCGCTCTGTGTTTCCATTAACTGTGATGACCCCCCGAGGTCCTGGCATCTTGAGATTGAGGTATGCATAATGTGGTACCGCATTGAATCTCGCAAATGCGGTTCGCCCGAGCAGTGCATGATAGCCACTGCGGAACGGGACTATATCGAAGATTAATTCTTCGCTTCGGAAGTTATCCAGGGATCCAAGACCACTTCCGGTGTAATTGAGCCTGTGCAATGGGCCTCTACACCTGGAATGACGCCTTTAAAGGTCGTTTTTGTGGGTTTGATCCTTGAGGGGTCTATACCCATTTTGCGCATTGTGTCCTGATAAAGCAGGTTCAGGCTGCTGCCTCCATCCATAAGGACTCGAGTGAGGTGAAATCTGTCAATGATTGGGTCTAGGACTAGTGCGGCAAATCCGCCATGACAGATACTAGTAGGGTGGTCCCTGCGATCGAAGGTGATCGGACAGGAGGACCATGGGTTGAACTTTGGGGCGACTGGCTCCAACGCATATACGTCCCTGAGCGCACGCTTCCGCTCCCTCTTGGGGATGTGGGTTGCGTATATCATGTTCACCGTCCGCACTTGTGGGGGGAACCTCTTCTGTCCTTCGGTGTTTGGCTGCCGGGGCTCTTCCTCATCATCGCTATGTGGCCCCTTATCTTTGTTTTCGGCAATTAACTTGTCGGCCTGCTTGAATACCCAACAATCCCTATTGGTGTGGTTGGCTGGATTGTCGGGGGTGCCGTGTATTTGGCACGAGCGATCGAGTATGCGGTCCAAACTGGACGGGCCCGGAGTGCTTCTTTTGAATGGCTTTTTCCGTTGACCGGGTTTAGATCCTTTGAATCCGGCATTGACTGTCGTATCCTCGGTATTGTCGCTGTTAATGCGGCGCTTATGTTAGTTGCGACGTGACCTGCTATTGTCGTCCTTGGTATCTGAAGTACCATGGTTCTTTGATATGTTATTACTGCGAGCCAGCCAGCTATCTTCTCCAGCACAAAAGCGGGTCATGAGTGTCGTGAGGGCTGCCATAGATTTCGGCTTTTCCTGACAAAGGTGCCGGGCTAGCCACTCGTCGCGGATGTTGTGTTTGAAAGCTGCTAGGGCCTCTGCATCCAGACAGTCGAAGATTTGATTTTTCTTTGTTAGGAACCGAGTCCATAATTGCCTGGCCGATTCTT
Source organism: Triticum dicoccoides (assembly GCF_002162155.2). Taxonomy (NCBI): domain Eukaryota; kingdom Viridiplantae; phylum Streptophyta; class Magnoliopsida; order Poales; family Poaceae; genus Triticum; species Triticum dicoccoides. The sequence goes on from NC_041388.1 coordinate 688,150,541, forward strand.
CTGGCTGCTGAATTATGTGGCTCAAGTCATCGGAATCTGGTGGTCGCACATAAGTGCCCTGAAAGTTGTCGAGGAATGCGGCCTCCAGATCTTCCCAACAGCTAATGGACTCTGCTCGCAAGCTGTTAAGCCAATGTCACGCTAGTCCTTTGAGCTTTAGTGGGAGGTATTTGATGGCGTGTAAGTCATCACCAAGGGCCATGTGGATGTGGAGGAGGAAATCCTCGATCCATACCACAGGATCTGTTGTGCTGTCGTATGATTCTATATTTACGGGTTTGAAACCCTCTGGGATTTGATGATCCATTACTTCGTCTGTGAAGCATAGAGGGTATGCGGCGCCTCTGTATTGGGCTATATCGCGACGCAGCTCGAATGGGTCTTGCCCGCTGTGTTCGGCCCGGTCGGATTTACTTTTACTGTATCCGGCGTGACATTTATCGTCTTGCATAGTGGCGCGCCCTCGTGATCCGTAGATCGATCTTGCATGCTTTGCTTTGTCCTCCAATACGTCTCGCGGGTCTGGCGTATTTCCCCATGCCTTTTTATTTGAATGATGTCGGGGTGCGGGCTGAGTTTTTGGCTGGAATGCCTCTTTATCGCGGCCACGAGGTGGCCGATCAGCCGCGTCATACACTTCTTCCTCCAGTCGGGGTAACAACCTGCATTTTGGGTAACTCTTGGAGGGGCGTTTGAGTTTATATTCCTCGGCCGCGAGGACTTCAGTCCATCTGTCAGCTAGCGGATCTTGATCAGCTTGAAGCTACTGCTGCTTTTTCTTAAGGCTATTTACCGTGGCCATAAGCTGGCGCTTGAAGCGCTCTTGTTCGGCGGGATCCTCTGGTACGGCGAATTCGTCATTGCCGAGGCTTGCCTCGTCTTCGAAGGGGGGCATGTAATTATCATCCTCTGCCTCTCCATCTACCGCTCTCTCAGGAGGGCTGGCTCCTCCATCCTCCTACTCTAAATCTTGCTGGAGGGGATTGTTGCCGTCTTCGGCACTATCCGGAGTGTTATTATCTCCTGTGCCGGTATCACCACTTTTGCTTTGGCGGGACTTAGAGCGGCGCCGCTGACATCGGCGCTTGGGTTGCTTCTTGGAGGGGTCATCCTCCGCTGTCTCGTCGCCATTGCCTTCTTTGGGTGTGTCCACCATGTATATATCGTATGATGAGGTGGCTGTCCAGTGCCCTATGGGCAGTGGTTCCTCTTTGTCTCCCGCATCGTCGTCCATACCGTCGATGTCTTCGGAGTCGAAGTCGAGCATGTCGGTTAAGTCATCGACAGTGGCTACTAAGTGGGTGGTGGGTGGGCCACGAATTTCTTCGTTGTCCGCATCCCAATCCTGCCGGACATAGTTCGGCCAGGATCCTCCTGACAAGGAGAGAGACCTTAATGAGTTCAGTATGTCGCCAAAGGGCGAGTGCTGAAAAATATCTGCGGAGGTAAACTCCATGATCGGCATCCAATCGGATTCGCTAGGAACGGGCGCAGGCGGTTCGGAGTCCATGACCGAAGAAGGATCCGGCAGTCTGACAACACGGCTCTCGTGCAGGGTAAGGTCGATGTTCGGCTCGATCGCCGCTGAGGGTAAGGCCTCCGTGGCAGGGTCCATCCACCCGTCCATGGACGGCACAACTGGCTCCGAATTGAGGGTCGGAGCGGCTGTCGGTGTGATCTCTTGAACACTGTCTGATGGTAGAGCTAAATCGTACTCATCGTGACCGCGTGGCGCACAAGGCAGAGGCTCGAATCCGTCGAGGATCAAGTCTCCGCGGATATCGGCCGTGTAGTTTAAGCTTCCAAATCCGAGCTGGTGGCCCAGGGCGTAACTTTTGATCTGCTCCAGATGGCCAAGCGACTTGGCCCGCGGTGCGAAGCTGCCGAATACAAAAATCTGTCTGGGGAGAAAACTCTCACCCTGGACCGCATCGCTAACGATGACCGAAGGAGCCATCAAGCCTAACGGCGATGACACAGAGGAACTCTCAATGAAAGCACCAATGTTAGTGTCAAAACCGCCGGATCTTGGGTAGGGGGTCCCGAACTGTGCGTCTAAGGCGGATAGTAACAGGAGGCAGGGAACACGATGTTTTACCCAGGTTCAGGCCCTCTTGATGGAGGTAAAACCCTATGTCCTGCTTGATTTATTCTTGATGATATGGGTATTACAAGAGTTGATCTACCACAAGATCGGAGAGGCTAAACCCTAGAAGCTAGCCTATGGTATGATTGTATGTTATTGTGTCCTACAGACTAAAACCCTCCGGTTTATATAGACACTGGAGAGGGCTAGGGTTACACAAGGTCGGTTACAAAGGAGGAGATATACATATCCGTATTGCCTAGCTTGCCTTCCACGCCAAGTAGAGTCCCATCCGGACACGAGACGAAGTCTTCAATCTTGTATCTTCATAGTCCAATAGTCTGGCCAAAGGATATAATTCGGCTGTCCGGAGACCCCCTAATCCAGGACTCCCTCAAGCCTATCCCACCATTTGTTAGAAGCAACTCCACTACCACCCCCTCCAACACTCTAGCTCTATCTCTCTCCCAACCTTATTCATCTCCTGCACATATGCATGGATGCCGATCGATCTCCCTTAATACATGAGGCAGATCGATCTCCTTAATACATGAGGTAGGCCTCCCTCCTCCACACATATACCAGCCATTGTACCTCTATAGTTAATTGGGCCTCCCTCTTCCCCCACCACACACACCGATAGTCGAGCGCTACAGGTAGGTATCCATGCCACAGAGATAAACTGCACATGTCCCATCTCACATTCCAGTAGGCCAGCCACTCTATATCTTTGACGTGGGCACACACAAATTCGATGGCACTCTTTATCGATCGCGCGCGCACACACACACATCATCCCTCTCTTTGATTCTATGGACACCTCAAGCCGATGATACCTCCACTCTCTTCTCGTGGATCGCCCCCTCTATATATATGTTATATCCAGGACTCTATTTCACACACATTGCATATGTTAAATTTTTTGATTGACACCCCCTCCCCCACAAAAAAACTCTCAAGAACCCACACACTATATCTCTCTAGGTTTGTATCTCTCTCACACAACCCCACGTAGGTGGTTTACGTATACAAGAAGAGAATAGGTGCACCGTGCACGTACTCACGCTTTGTGCCCAGCCACACCCGCGTGGGTACACGGTGGAGCTCATTTCTCCGCAGAAGCTGAATTTGTTTTTGAAACATCAAGTGGCCAGAGACTCGAAAACTTATTTGCCCATTAGTGACTTGTCAGGGCGGTGGATTTTAGTTTCTACGATAATGCTGCATCCAACTAAAGTAACAAAAGTTCTTACGTAAACTTCCTAGTAATTCCCTCTTCGTAGGTGCAGCATTACTCCTAACATTTGTAATATCAGTTTGAAACTTGTAATATTGCCGTGTCCTATTCCTGTGTTTTCAAAATCCTGTGAATCAAACAGGTTCTGAGTTGGTGATGATGTTGTGCCTCCCATCTTTCACCAATAGCTGTCGGATCTAGATCTGACGCATACAAACCAAGCTTCTCCATTTTTTCAAAAAGATGCCCGCACTTGTTCCCTATTTACAAACAACTCCTTGTCTCTCACAATCTAGGAGTAGAAGGCCGTGGAAAAATCTAGCGCGATGGCCGCTGTCGGAGCCGTCCACCCCCAATCTGGGTGTTCCGTGCAGGGCATCTACGCACGGGAAATTATGTCGAACAGGGCTAGTTGTAAGCAGACTAGCTCTACAGCCATGATGATAGTGACTGCAGACGGTGAGGCTGACTATGGTATGCCAAACATGGCGCCTATACTCAGGTGTCATCTCCAGCGCAGGGTCTTGTCACTTCACTATGAGGAGCAGCACGTAATAATTTGACCAACGGGTAGTACAGTGCTAGTACTCCTACTACTACATTGGTAGTACTACTACTAGTACTAGTAGCACCACCGTCTGGATTTAGGAGTACTACCATGTCCACCGGCACCGAGGAACGTCTCCAGGTAGTATTGCTTGAGGTTGCCAGGGTGAGGGGCCGCTTGGACGATAGCTTCGTCTCCTTGTTCGACGAGGTCCTAGTTGGTTTACTCGACAAGTTCACCGTTGTCAAGAAGCTTGCGGACGACTTTGACGTAAGCCTCCAGCCGACGCGCCCAGGCTCTGCGATGCCCGCCACCCTCAACGGACACTATGGTAACAACCTCTTCGACGCGCTGGTGGCCCTGCAACTGCCCGCTGTCGCGCCGGAGAATGTCCACCTCGAGGTCGCGCTCGCCGCGCAGCGCCTGGTGCAGCAAGATACCATCGACATAATCACCCACGTCTACGCGCAAATCGTCCACAAGGACTACTACATACAAGAGGAGGACGATAGGACGCCGGCCTTCTTGGAGCGCAGGGCAACCTTGGACGGCACTATTTAGAAGCACGTGGAGGTCGCCGCCAACGCTGCTGCTCCTCACACGTCGATTGGTGACCCGGCGCACTAGGGCGTGAGGATGTCGTTGAACGTTGATGGATCCATATGTATTTTTATCTTTCCGTCAAATCCATGTAGTAGTATATGATACTACAGTAATTTTCTTACCTTTCGCATCAACTTCATAATGTTCGTACATACTCCATGCATGAATGGCGCCAGAACCAAACTTCTCATTACTCTAGGAAAAATCGTTATTTTCTATCTATCGGTGGCGCCATGGAGCAGAACCAAATTTACAAGTTACGGGTTCAAAAGGAAAAGCCTGCCGTGTTCGTGTTGCACCCCCACACGGTTGGTCCGGCATGCCGCTCAAGCGGGAATGCGTGCGGTGTTATATTTTCACTTACAAGTGGGACTGTAGTTGAGCAAACCGACTATCGGCAAACCCCCACCCTGCCCACCGCGCGATGCTGAGAAAACAGGAGGGAGAAGAGATGGTTGTAGCACAGACTCCAAGAAAATTGGTGGCGGATGGGACTCGTGTGGGTGGCGTGTACCGTACTGCTAGACGTGAATGCTACTGAGTTATGGCCCATGCCACCCCACTATATCGAGCCTATCCTGTTTGGATACTCTAACACAGTTAGAGTTAGAGTTATTTTCTAACCCACTCCAACCCAAATAAGCACCTCTCCACCGGGATAGTTGGGTTAGATGAAACTAACCCACTCTAACCCTCCCTTTTTGGATACTTTTGGGTTATTTGAGCCTTCAACTAACCCAAACTAGCTCTAACCCCATGATCCAAACAGGGCCATATCGAGGTACGTAGAACAAATTTCCTGCAGTTCGTGCTTAGCCCTCCTCTATCTCTCTTCTCAGCCAGCCAGCCAGCCAGCGGACGTGCGGAGCCCATCATTTGTTTGCTCACATGCGGCCCCACATGTCAGTGAAAACGCAAGAGGACCCACTGAACCTGCACATCTTTCACCTCGATGTGCTGGTGATGAAAAACAAATCCAATAAAGATCTTCGGTGGCTGCTTTTGGAGTTACTCAAGAGTAGTAAGATTCTATTTACAGTTTAACCCAAGATGCACATCTCGTGGCTTCAACTACCACTCTATTTTCTTTCATGACATGACCTGGATGCTGGATGTCCCACGTGTCGGCAAAAGGAGGAAGAACCCGACCAAATCTTCGGTTCTGCTACCGGATGAGATTAGTGCACTTGTTGATACTCCTACTAGAATAGAAGCTAGACATGAGACTAGATGCGAGGAAGCAACATCTACTTCTTTACACTCGAAGAAGAAAGAAGCACGCAAGATCGAGCCTCCACAGATCAACAATGAATGCATCGAGACGGCACTAATCCAACTTACAGGAGTAGTAAAATGTATTCTTGTGGTTCTTGTTTTCTTTGGTCTTGCTTTTCTAGTCAAAATTATCATTGGAGTTCGTGCAAAACGGAGGTCCGCTTGGGGTCGTGCATTGGAGTTAGCCTTACAAGTGGGACCGCAGTTAAGGAAACTGACTATTGGCAAACCCCCACCTCGCCCGCCGCGCGATGGCTGAAGTTAGAGAAACAAAGAGGTTGAAGAGATTGCTCTAGCACGGACTCCAAGAAATAATATGGTGTCAGATGGATGTCGTGGTGGTGGCGTGTGCCGTACTCCTGGACATGAATGCTTGTTCTGGCCCATGCCACCCTACTACTCCTACTACTTACTCCTACTAGTATATTAGTATACTAGTATCGAGGATTCGAGGTGCTGGTTACGTACAACGAACACATTAACATATGGCTACAGTAAAAACACCCGCCCGACGCGCGAAGCATGTGATGCTAGTACAAATTTAGAGAAGCGACTCGAAAGCCATTCATAAATTTAGTAAGTTTATCACAGGCATATCATTTTATTACATACAACAGGTCATCAATCCACATCGACAACGAGGATACATTATAAATACTAAAGTTTTCACCACACAACAAATAACAAGCCATGAAATGAACTTCAACTCAACCATTCCGCGGCGTTGGAAACGCTTGCTTTGAACCACAAGTGATTCTCTGGGACGAGCCATCTGTTGTCGATCTGGAGACCAACGTAGGACCGATCATCCAGGCTGAAGCGGCCAACTATATCAGTACGAGGGTAGGGAACCACCCAAATGTCCGAGGTATAGACACAGTTGCTTCTCATAAATGTGTCAACAGCAGTTGGATCGCCTTTCACCATCATCGGATAGTTTTGTCCAAGGAAGAGCGAGTTTTCTCCAAGACTATCAATTCTGTGCCAGGGAGAAGGAGTTGGCGCTAGCACAGTAGTATCCATCCCAAATACCATGCAACGGGTGTTGGAATAGGTCCGGAGAGTGCGACCATGGGAGACACCTGCTTCCTTACCAGTAACATCATCAGTGGGTTGTATACACACGAGAAGAGGTGATCCATTGGAATTAGTTGCCAGGAGCCATAGAGTATATCAGTGCTGCTCGTCCTCATGCTCGTGATCATCACCATCGTCATCTCCCCCTTGGTTATAAAAATTTTCAAGTATAGGTGGTGGGATGTTCACAGGACCTTGGAAACACAAGAAGAAGGTTAATTAGTAAAGGGAAACTTGCTAACCCGCATGCATGTGGATGAAACAATTATAATTACGGTGGAAGACAAACATACTGAAACTACTAGGATGCCATGCAAAAATAGTGCCACGAGTGGTGGCTGCAAACACAAGGCCCTCGTATTGAATTGCATCACAGTACTCATCCGTTTACAGAAACTGATTTTTGAGCAATATCCATCGAGTCGAACCACGAAGGACGGCAACAAGCTTGTCGAAGATAGCAACAACTTGATAGTTGTTGTAATTCCAAGAGCGGTTGGGAACTCGACAAATTGCTATCTTCCATAGAAGACAGTCACCATGATCGTATTTGAATGTGCGTACATTACCGGTGTGCTCAACCTCTGGGCAGTGTGCTGAGATTTTTGGAAGTGGAACCCGGTGACGAGTGTACACATTCACAAGTTCCCACTAACAGTTGGACCCAATGTAAACAACACAATCTCCATTTGCGCCCGCCCAAGCCTTGCCCTGAGCGATGGCATCTTAACATCATACGTATCATTATCAAGCGGCATCAACTGGCACAGGGCGAGGCCTCCGTCGTGCCGGCGCCAGTCATCAGGGTCACGGCGAAGAAGATAGGGGAGATCAAACCGCTCCTTGACTCTTGGGTTCTTTGTAATGATGTTATTAGGTCAGTCGATAATGGGCTTGAACGAACCTGCCATGCTTGCCGAGGTGATGACGTCGCACCGGTCAATGAGTTCCTCCACCACGTCATCTTTCAGATCGGGGCAAGAATAACAGGGTCGTTTCCGGCCTGTTCCCTCCATGGAGAAGACAATTGAACAATGGCAGAAGAAAGGGTGGAGGGCTGAAGGAAAATGGAGGAGGGAGAGGAAGAGCGTGCGACAGCAGTTCCAAATCGAGAGGGAAAGGCGAAGAGTCGATGGACGGTTGCGAGTTTGCCACGGTTCACGAAGAGGCGCCTCGGCCTACACGTCCGTTCGAAAATACTCCTACTACTCGCCGTCGTCTCACTGATATGTTGGAATGGGACCACATGTCAACGAAACATGGTGTGTAATTTCTCGTGCAAAATTTGATCTGGCCGCATTGGCCCGAGGTGTCGCATTAGTTATCGACCTTTATTTTTTAATGGCGTGCCGATCAGTTTTGAAGCACGACTAACTGGTACTGTACGTGGAGAGGATGACAGCAGGGACCGCCAAGGTCATGGCAGTACGCAAGCAAGTGCCTCCTTATTTGAAGCCAATAAAAAATGGCTCCTCCTAGTGGATTTCTGACATCTGGGTCCCATGCCATTGTCAACGTAGTCAATAAACGAGAGAATTGCACAACGAGCGGCTGACACCAGGGACCCAGCAGCTCGCCCAATTATTTTTGTTTTGGGTTAATTTGATAAATGCCACTCCAAATCTGGTGTATCCGAGAAATGCCACTGCAATTTCCAAACTTTGAAAAAATGCCATTTCATGCCATTTCTAGTGGCATTTTTCGAAGTCTGGAGTGGCGTTTTTCAAAGTTTACAAACTGCAGTGGCGTTTTTCAAAGTTTGCAAAAATTGCAGTGGCATTTTTCAAAGTTTGGAAATTGCAGTGGCATTTTTATGAATCACCATAATTGGAGTGGCATTTATCTAATTTGTTTTTGAGACGGAAGCAGGGTGTCAACTAGGCTGTGCGGGACACTCTGGCCTGTCTAGACAACCTTTTCTTTTATGTTTACCACAGATCAGCCCAGTAGTTTTTTTTCTTTCTGAAAATGGCTAGCCCAGTTCTTTTGTGATTTGTCAAGTAAGTCGCTTTATCAGGCCTGCCGGGCTGCAAATATTTCAAGACGAGGAGAGCTTCATTCGGCTGGCCGAGAAAATGGCCTATCAGTAATGAGAAATGGGCTGTACATTTTTAAAACACATCAAACCGGCAATTATTTTCAAATATTTTTTTTTCATTTCGAGATTTTAAATTGTATTGATTTTTATGCGTGGACAATTTATTGGATTTATATTGATATATATTTATTTTTAAAATCAGTCTAAATGTGACTCAAAATTTCGGGATTAAAAACAGTTCAGACCGCACCGACATATGCAAAATTTCATATAATTTTTTAACTGTGGCCACAATATGGGCTGTAATGCTAACATAAAGAATATGGGCTCTAAAAAAACCCGTATGAATTAGCAAATGGGCTGTAAATTATTTGAAATAATGGCAAATGGGATGTATGCTGTTTTTCACAGATTTGAGGCTTTCCACAGATGGCATGTATACTGTTGGATGTCCATCCAACGGCCGTCGTGCTTCTTCAATCTCTGCCCTTCCTGCTCCAGCCGCTCAAACAAGCGCCGGCGAGACTGCCTGCTCCCTCCTCCCTGCGGCCGGCTGTGCTGCCGCGTAGGCCTCACCGCCCCACCGTACTCCCATCACTGGCCTAGCCATCCCTCTACTCACCCACACTTGCTGTTATTCTCCGGCGACGGCAGACGAACCAGTAAACCCTCGTACAGTCGTACTCCCCTCCGCGTGGGAAACAAAAACAATGGCTGAGTCTTCCCTGCCTCCGTGTCGTTTCCTTCCTAGGCCTCACCGTCGTCCACCGCCCTGGTGCTCTCGGCGTGGCGTGGTCAGCATTGTCAACGACCGACATGCATCTGAAGTGGACTGTACGTGGAGAGGCTGACAGCTGGGTCCACGGCCGCACGCAAGGAAATGCCTCCTTATTACACGAAAATAATGATTTCCTCCACCTAACATCTGGGACCCACCGAAACGGCCTCTATATTTTGCGAAAAAAACGTTACCGTCGCTGACAGCTCGGACCCACCAGCTATATCTTCGCACGCACGGAAGTGCCTCTTTATTACCACAAAAAATGAATACTCCCCCTGCTAGCTGGGACCCGGTATAGTGGGCCTACTAAGTTGACGAGGACAAAGGGCTTTGTCAACTTAGTCAATATGCACAATTCTAGCTCGACTGACCATACGATGTCCGTCCAACGGCCGTAGTGCTTCTTCAACCTCTGGTCTTCTTGCTCCAGCCACCCAAAGCAGCTCCAGTCGTGCTTCCTGCTCCTGCCTCCCGTGGCCGGCTGTGCTGCCGCGGAGGCCTCACCGCCCCCGTACTACTCCCACCGCTGGCCAGGCCATCCCTCCAATCCACTCACCCACACCCCATGTTATTCTGCGGCGACGGCAGTGCAGCCGAACCAGTGAACCCTCGTACTCCTCTCCGCGTGGGCATCCACTGCCGCATCTTCCCCGGCTCCGTGTCGTCCACTGCTGTGGTGCTGTCGGCGCGGCGTGGTCAATGTGGTCTATGACCGAATTCCATCGGAAGAATACTATGCATGGAGAGGCTGACAGCTGGGTCCACGGCAGTCGCAAGGAAGTGCCTCCTTATTACGTGGAAAATAATTATTCCTCCACCTCACAGTAGGGACCCACCGGACGCCCACCAGTATATCACGAAAAAAACGTATGCCCTTGACTGCTGGGACCCACCCGACGGGCCACCGTATTTCGCGAAAAAAACATTCCCCCTGCTGTCGTCTCGGACCCACCGGAAGTGCCTCCTTATTACGCACAAAAAATGAATACCCCCTGCTAGCTAGGACCCACCTTAGTGGCAGGTTGACTTGTGGGCCTACTAAGTTGACGGGGACGGAGGGCTTTGTCAACTTAGTCAATATGCATGATTCTAGCTCCAATGACCGTACAATGTCCATCCAACGGCCATAGTGCTTCTTCAACCTCTGGTCTTCTTGCTCCGGCCGCCCAAACCAGCGTCGGTCGTGCCTCGTGCTTCTGCCTCCCGTGGCCGGCTGCGATGCGGCAGAGGCCTCACCGCCCCTACTACTCCCACCGCTAGCCAGGCCATCCCTCTACTCACCCACACCCCCTGTTATGCTGCGACGACGGTGGCCTCACACCGTAGTGAACCAATCAACCCTCGTACTCCTCTACGCGTGGGCATCCACTGCCGTGTCTTCCCCGGCTCCGCGTCGTCCCCTTCCTAGGCATCGCCGTCGTCCACCGCCCTGGTGCTCTTGGCGCGGCGTGGTCAACGTGGTCAAGGAACGGCTTCCATCGGGCGTGGACTGTACGTGGAGAGGCTGACAGCTGCGTCCACGGCCGCAGCAAGGAAGTGCCTCCTTATTACGTGCAAAATAATTATTCCTCCACCTGACAGCGGGGACCCACTGGACGGGCCACCAGTATTTTGCGAAAAAAATCTTTTCCCCCTGACT
>NC_041388.1:688162006-688164812 GCF_002162155.2 Triticum dicoccoides
AAGTGCCTCCTTATTACGCACAAAAAAATGAATACTCCCCCGGCTTGCTGGGACCCACCTTGCTGGGAGGCTGACTTGTGGGCCTACTAAGTTGACGGGGACGAAGGGCTTTGTCAACTTAGTAAATATGAATGATTCTAGCTCCAGTGACCGTACGATGTCCATCCAACGGCTGTAGTGCTTCTTCAACCTCTGGTCTTCTTGCTCCAGCCGCCCAAAGCAGCACCGGTCGTGCCGCATGCTCCTGCCTCCCGTGGCCGGCTGTGCTGCCGCAGAGGCCTCACCGCCCCCTACTATTTCCACAGCTGGCCAGGACCTGCAGCGACGGCAGCCTCACACCGCAGCCGAACCAGTGAACCCTCGTAGTCCTCTCCGCGCGGGCTTCCACTGCCGCGTCGTCCCCTTCCTAGGCCTCACCGTTGTCCACCGCCGTGGTGCTCTCCGCGCGGCATGGTCAACTTGGTCAAGGAACGACTTCCATTGGAAGAGTACTGTACGTGCAGAGGCTGACAGCTGGGTCCACGGCCACAGCCCAGTTTTTTTGTGATTTGCCAAGTAAGTCGCTTTGTCAGGCCTGTTGGCTGCAAATCTTTCAAGACGAGGAGAGCTTTCATTCAGCTGGCCAAGAAAATGGCCCATTAGTAATGAGAAATGGGATGTACATTTTTAGAACACATCAAACCGGCAATTAGTTTCAAATATCTGTTTTTCCATTTCAAGATTTTAAATTACATTGATTTTTATGCGTGGAGAATTTGTTGGATTTTATATTAATATACATTTATTTTTAAAATCAGTTTGAATGTGAGTCGAAATTTCGGGATTAAAAACAGTTCGGACCGCACCGAAATATGCAAAATTTCGTATAATTTTTTAACCGTTGCCACAATATGGGCTGTAATGCTAACAAAAAGAATATGGGCTCCAAAAAACCTTAAGAATTAGCAAATGGGCTGTAAATTATTAGAAATAATGGCAGATGGGTTGTATGCTGTTTTCCACAGATTTAAGTCTTTCCTAAAAAAAGGTTGACGCACAAGCACTGGTTGTTGGATGTCCATCCAACGGCCGTCGTGCTTCTTCAATCTCTGCTCTTCCTACTCCAGCCGCTCAAACAAGCGCCGGTGGGACTGCCTGCTCCCTCCTCCTCGCGGCCGGCTATGCTGCCGCGCAGGCCTCACCGCCCGACCGTACTCCCATCGCTGGCCTAGCCATCCCTCTACTCACACACACCTGCTGTTATTCTCTGGCGACGACAGACGAACCAGTAAACCCTCGTACAGTCGTACTCCCCTCCGCGTGGGAAACAACTGCCGAGTCTTCCCTGCCTCCGTGTCGTCCCCTTCCTAGGCCTCGCCGTCGTCCACCGCCCTGGTGCTCTCGGCACGGCGTGGTCAACATGGTCAAGGAATGACTTCCATCGGACGTGGACTGTACATGGAGAGGCTGATAGCTGGGTCCACGGCCGCAGCAAGGAAGTGCCTCCTTATTATGCAGAAAATAATGATTCCTCCACCTGACAGCTGGGACCCACCGGACGGGCCACTGTATTTCGCGAAAAAAAAAACGTTTCCCCCTGACTGCTGGGACCCACCAGCTACATCTTCACACACAAGGAAGTGTGTCCGGGCAAAAAAACTGATTCGCCCCCTGACTGCTGGGACCCACCAGCTACATCTTCGCAGGCAAGGAAGTGCCTGACAGTCGGGACCCACCTGGTCGAAGCGTACGTAGCGTTTTCATTCTGGTCGTGAACGTGTACGTACATACTAGTCGATGTAGAGGCGTGCACGTGTCGTAGTAGAGGCGTGCACGTGGCGTAGTAGAGGCGCGCACGTAGCATGTACACGTACGTACAGCGGCCAGGGTGCAAGAAAGAAAATACGGCGACGTATGTGTACATACGGGCGGGGTCTCGAACGCCTACTTGCGCATACATACGGCGAGGGCTCGTGTACATGGCTGGGTCGAAACGGAGAAACAGCGTCGTCGTCATGTTCATGGGGAGGCAACGGAATGCGTTGTGCTCATGGGGAGGCAACGGAATGCGTCGTGTTCATGGGGAGGCAACGAAATGCATCGTGTTCATCGGGAGGCAACGGAACATGTGGGAGCCAACCGGATGGGTCGGAACGGAATGCATGGTCGTGTTCATCGGGAGGGCTTGGACGGAACAGGCGATGGAAACGAGGCCTAGCGTATCACACAACGAAGGAAACGGACCTCCTACGTTCGGAACGGGGTCCTGTTGATCGGGAGGGGTCTGACGTACCACAAAACGGAGGAAACGGACCTCCTACGGTCGAAACGGGAGTCCTGATGGTCGGGAGGGGTGTGGCGTACCGCAAAACGGAGGAAACAGACTTGTGTTGGAGCGCTACGGTCGAAACGGGGGTCCTGTTCATCGGGAGGGGTGTGGCGTACCGCAAAACGGGACTCGACGGGATACTATTCATCTCCACCGTCGATCCCCTCCAGCCTCCACGAGCTACTGTTCATCCACCGTCGACCTCCTCCGGCCTCCACCTACGGCTGTTCATCCACGGGCTCCTGTTCATCCAGCCTCCACCGCGCGCTACTCCACTGGCTACTGTTCAACCAGCCCTCTCCACGGGCTCCTGTTCAACCAACCTCCATGGGCTACTGTTCATCCTGCCCTTCAACGTCTACTATTCATCCTGCCCTCCACGGGGTGGTCCTGTTCATCCAGCCCTCCACGGGGTCCTGTTCATCCAGCCCCAACCGGCTCGATCGATCGGGGTCCTGTTCATCCAGAGGCAACACCACGGGGTCCTGTTCATCCACC
>NC_041388.1:688164970-688176316 GCF_002162155.2 Triticum dicoccoides
AGGCAGCATCGATCGGCTTCAGTTAGCAGCAGTAGCGAAGGAATCACTCGATCGAGTTCAGTTAACAGCCATCGATCGATCGCTCGGGTTCAGTAACGCGTAGCCTGCAGTGCAATCGCTCGGTTTCAGTTAGAGTCCAACGCCTCGCTCGGGTTCAGTTAGCACTAGTAGAAAAAGGGTCAAATGTGAAGCACATTAGTGCCGGTTTGAATTTGAGCTGGCACTAATGTGTGCATTACTGCCGGTTCCAACGGCTAGCCGGCCGCTCTCATTAGTACCGGTTCGTGGCGAACCTTTAGCACCGGTTCGTGCCATGAACTGGTACTAAAGTGAGTGGTGGCAGGATGTTGTCAGTCCGGGGCCCCTCCAGCACCTTTAGTACCGGGTCGTATCACGAACCGGTACTAAAGGTCATCCTACATAGACCCTTCGTCCACCCGAGCTCGCGCTGTTCTTCCCCTTTCCCCTCTCCTCTCTATTCTTTTCCCTCTTCCTCTCAAGCTCATCACACATTTTGCCCAAAATTTGGCAAGATTTCAAGGCCCCCATCCATTCAAATGATCACAAAGGTTAGGAACTTTGTCCTTTCATCTCTCATTGCTAGATTAGCTCGTGCAATGCTTTATATAGTGATTGATTTTTGAGTTTAGTAATTTGGGAGGAATTATATATATGTGCTAGTATTTGATTTATATGCAATTTGAGGTCAAAAATAACACTTAGTTTGCATATGTAGGTGTGGTTTACTTAGTACCTTCTAAATCTCCGTCGTAACCACCGTCGATCGCTCGCAACGTCCCGTCGCCGGCACCACCTTGTGGTGAGCCTCTTGTTCATGAAGTTTTATATAAAAAATTGATGTTTGTGTGATTTGGATATATAGTTACTCATATAATTATCTTACCCATACGTTATTTGTTATACATAGTGCCATGGTTTTGATATCCATCCCCGTCGGCCCTCATCCGGGTTATGATTCGGATGTGGTATATTCTCTTTTAAAACTATTCATTGCATTTCATGTTCATGACAAATTATGCCCATCAAGTTGACATAGATATTTGTATGTAGGAGGTAGTTGAACCGGAAATTCCAACTGACCCTATTGTCGAGAGGTTAAATTTAGTTGAAAGAGAAAACGAGGATTTGAAGGAAAAATTGAAAACAATTGAGGGGAGAAGATGGAATTGGAGTTGTATGTTGCCGACGTCATCGATGATCACAAGATTAAGATGGAGAAAATGCTCTTGAAGATTAGAAAGATTAGAAAATATGTCATTCATGGTGAGGCTTGGTATCATTATGATGTTGGATCAATTGTTACCTTAGTTGCGATCTTGATCGCATTTGTTGTTGCATTTAAATTCTTTAGCTAGAGAGTTATTTGTTTGTTGCATTTAAGTGTTGTATGATCTTTATGTATGAACTTTATGTATTGTATTAATTTGGTGTTTTCGGTGCTGTGTATTAAAGATGAGCCGGCAATGGATGTACGATGAACGATGCTCTCCCGAGTTCATTAATGGCGTGCGTACTTTTCTGCTTGCGGCTAAGGCAAACAAGCGGGCGGATGGTTTTATGCCTTGTCCATGTGCTGGCTGTAAGAATGTTCACAATTACTCTATGTCAAGAACCATTCACGTCCACCTATTTGAGTCCGGTTTCATGCCCCACTATAATGTTTGGACCAAGCATGGAGAAAGAGGGGTTATGATGGAAGACAATGAAGAAGAAGAGGACGACGACAGCTATCCTAGCCATGGGTTCCCTGAATACGATGATACAACAATGAGGGAAGAAGCTGAACCAGTAATGCAGGAAGAAGTTGAGCCAGCAATGCGGGAAGAAGCTGAAGAAGAGGCATCGGATGAGCCCGTTGATGATCTAGGTCGGGCCATTGCCGATGCAAAGAGAAACTGCGCAAGTGATTTGGAGAAGAAGAAGTTGCAGCGCATGTTAGAGGATCACAAAAATTGTTGTACCCGAATTGCGTAGGTGACAAGAAAAAGCTGGGCACCACACTGGAATTGCTACAATGGAAGGCAGAGAATGGTGTATCTGACAAGGGATTTGGAAAGTTGCTGGTAATGATAAAGAATATGCTTCCAAAGGACAACGAATTGCCTGAGAGTACGTACGAAGCAAAGAAGGTTGTCTGCCCTCTAGGGTTAGAGGTGCAGAAGATACATGCATGCCCTAATGATTGCATCCTCTATCGTAGTGAGTACGAGGATTTGAACGCTTGCCCAGTATTCGGTGCATTGCATTATAAGATCAGCCACAATGACCCTGATGATGTCGAGGGCGAGCGCCCCAGGAAGAAGATTCCTGCCAAGGTGATGTGGTATGCTCCTATAATACCACAGTTGAAACGTTTGTTCCAAAACAAAGAGCATGCCAAGGCGATGCGATGGCACAGAGAAGGCCGTAAGAAAGACGGAAAGTTGAGAGTACCCGCTGACAGGCCGCTGTGGAGAAAAATCAAAAGAAAGTATGCGAAGGAGTTTGCAGATGACCCAAGGAACGTATGCTTTGGTCTAAGCGCAGATGGCATTAATCCTTTTGGGGAGCAGAGCAGCAACCATAGCACCTGGCCTATTACTCTATGTTTGTATAACCTTCCTCCTTGGTTGTGCATGAAGCGGAAGTTCATTATGATGCCAGTGCTCATCCAAGGCCCTAAGAAACCCGGCAAGGACATTGATGTGTACCTAAGGCCATTAGTTGAATAACTCTTAGAACTGTGGAATGGAACAGGTGTACGTGCGTGGGATGAGCACATGGGGGAAGAATTTGACCTAAAAGCATTGTTGTTCGTGACCATCAATGATTGGCCTACTCTCAGTAACCTTTCAGGATAGACAAACAAGGGATACCGCGCATGCACGCACTGTTTGGACGATACCGACAGTATATATTTGGCTAATTGTAAGAAGAATGTGTACCTGGGACATCGTCGATTTCTTCCGAGCAGGCATCCCGTAAGAAAGAAAGGCAAGAATTTCAAAGGTGAGGCGAATCACCGGACGAAGCCTCGCCACCGTACTGGTGCTGATGTACATGATATGGTCAAGGATTTGAAGGTGGTCTTTGGAAAGGGTCCTGGTGGACAACCTGTTCCGAATGACGCTGACGGACGCGCACCCATGTGGAAGAAGAAATCTATATTTTGGGACCTGCCCTATTGGAAAGACCTAGAGGTCCGCTCCGCAATCAACATGATGCACGTGACGAAGAATCTTTGTGTGACCCTGCTTGGCTTCTTGGGCGTGTATGGGAAGACAAAAGATACACCTGAGGCACAGGAGGACCATCAACATATGCACAGAAAAGACGGCATACATCAGGGTCATGCAAGCTATGCTCTTACCAAAGAAGAGAAGGAAATCTTCTTTGAATGCCTGCTCAGTATTAAGGTACCGTCTGGCTTCTCGTCGAATATAAAGAGAATAATAAACATGGCAGAGAAAAAGTTCCAGAACCTAAAGTCTCATGACTGCCATGTGATTATGACGCAACTGCTTCCGGTTGCATTGAGGGGGCTTCTACGGAAAACGTTCGATTAGCCATTGTGAAGCTATGTGCATTCCTCAATGCAATCTCTCAGAAGGTAATCGATCCAAAAATCATACCAAGGTTAGAGAATGATTTGGTGCAATGTCTTGTCAGTTTCGAGTTGGTGTTCCCACCATCCTTCTTCAACATCATGACGCACGCCCTAGTTCACCTATGTGAAGAGATTAACGTTTTGGGTCTTGTATTTCTACACAATATGTTCCCCTTTGAGAGGTTCATGGGAGTCTTAAAGAAATATGTTCATAACCGTGCTAGGCCAGAAGGAAGCATCTCCAAGGGCCATGAAAATGAGGAGGTCATTGAGTTTTGTATTGACTTTATTCCTGACCTTAAGCCGATTGGTGTTCCTGAATCGCGGCATAAGGGCAGACTGGATGGAAAAGGCACACTAGGAGGGGAACAAATAATATGTATGGACGGACATTCTCTCACTGAAGCACACTACACAGTTCTACAGAATTCCGCCTTGGTGGCTCCGTATATGGATGAACACAAGAATTTGCTACGCTCCAAACACCCGGAGCGGTCTGATCACTGGATTACACGTGAACAAACCAGGAGTTTCGCCAGCTGGTTGCAGACACGTACCATGCATGACGCCTCTATTGAAGATGACTTGTACTTGCTATCCCAGTTACCATCTTCGAATATAATGACTTTCAAAGGGTACGAGATAAATGGTAATACATTTTACACGATCGCCCAAGATAAGAAGAGCACCAACCAAAATAGTGGTGTCTGCTTTGATGCAGAAACCAAGACGGTAAAGGAAACATATTATGGTTATATACAGGACATATGGGAACTTGACTATCGACGTGGTTTGAAGGTCCCTTTGTTTCGGTGCAAATGGGTCAATATGACACGAGGCGGGGTAACGGAGGACCCGCAGTATGGAATGACAACAGTGGATCTCAACAATCTTGCGTATGCAGACGAAGCATTCGTCCTAGCCAATGATGTGGCACAGGTTTTCTATGTGAAGGACATGTCTACCAAACCGAGAAAAAGAAAAGATAAGGAAGCGAATGCATCGTATGATGAGCCAAAGCGGCACATAGTTCTTTCTGGGAAGAGAAACATCGTGGGAGTGGATGACAAGACAGACATGTCAGGAGATTATGAAAAGTTTTATGAAATTGCTTCATTCACAGTGAATATTGACCCGAGCATCCAGTTAAATGATGAAGATTTTCCATGGCTACGGCGCAAAGGGACACACGCGAAGAAAAAGTTTCACACCCAAAGATCTGGGATGTGATCGGCTTCACTATCATCACTTTCTTCTGTGTTTCACACCCAAGAGGGAATCTCTGTAATAGTTAGGGTAGCTAGTTATGTGTTTTGGCATTTGAAACACGAAGAAATTTTATGTGCAAGCAAATTCTTTCACGCATTTACTGATTTTTTAGCTAAATGACCCTGAAATTGAAAAGCATTTCAAATGAACTCAGAAAAGGTTGAAAGTTTGCATGTGCAAAAAAGTAGAGAGGGTTACCACAAAAACTGGATGCACTTCGTATACAAAATGGACAATCTCTTTCGAAGTATCAGGGTTTTGGACGAAAACTCATCTGTTACAAAGGCATTTCATTTTTTAAATAACCTAAGCATTACCAAATTGAATATAATGATAAAACACACTAATATTAAACATAAGAAAGAATCACTGAAAAATCTATTTTCAAAGTTAAGTTATTCACAAACTAGTGATTCACACAAATTTCAAATAATTCAAAATTTAAACTATTCAAATTTGTAAACTACCGGTACTAACAGAAAGTTTGTAATTTTTTGTATCTAAAGCAAAAATATTCACAAAGAAACTCTAAATACAGCAAAAAACAACTCAAAAATAAATAAAACAAAAATAAAGCAAAAAAATAAGAAAAAAAAATCCCACCTACTGCGCCACAGCGGCCTGCATACGACTAGAAACCCAACCTGTTGTTGGGCCAGGATGCAGGCCCGCAAAGGCCCAGTAGGCCCACAGGGCAGCATAGAACATTTAGGCCCAATAGGCCTGCTTTGGAGAGGAGCTCGAGGGAGCTATCGCACTATGGCTTATAAACTAGTGCGGACGCCCCTCGGCTAGCGAGGTGGGACTAAACATTTCGCACCGCACCTGCGCCAGCGCACCCCCTTTAGTACCGGGTGGTGGCTCAAACCGGTACTAAAGGGGGGGTCTTTAGTACCGGTTGGAGCCACCACCCGGTATTAAAGGGGTGCCGTTCCCGCCAATTGGCCTGGCCAAAACAGACCTTTAGTACCGGTTGGTGGCTCCAACCGGTACTAAAGGTTGTTCTATATAAGAAAACACTTCAAAAAAATTGTCAGTTTCTCATCTCTCCCTCTGCTTCTTTCTCCTCTGCTCCGTCGCCGCCGCCCCTCGTCGCCGACCCCGTCGCCGCGCCGCGCCCCGTCCTCCCGTCGTCCCTGCCCGGCCCGTCGCCGCCCCGTCCCCATCGCCGTCTCCGTCTCCATCCCCGTCCCCGTCGCCACCCCCATCGTCGCGCCTCGCCGGTGAGCTCCTGCCCTGGCCGCCATGTACCACACACACACACACACACACAATCTTTTTGTTTTTTAGTTATAGAATAATTAGAAATGTTAGTTATATAGAAATGTTTTTTAGTTATATAAATATTAGAAATGTTAGTTATATAGAAATGTTAGTTATATAGAAATATTAGAAATGTTAGTTATATAGAAATGTTAGTTATATTAGAAATGTTAGTTATATAGAAATGTTAGTTATATAGAAATGTTTTTTAGTTATAGACATATTAGAAATGTTAGTTTTAGTTATAGAAATATTAGAAATGTTAGTTTTAGTTATAAAATTTAGAATTTGCATATATGAAATCACAATCCATCATTTAAAAAATGTTACTTTACTTTTGCGGCATATAGTATTTGTTGTCGACGATACCCGGCCCGCATCCTCGCCGTCGACTCGTTCGCGACGACGTCCTGCTTTAGAGGACCCATGTCCGGGACTGGGCTCCGCCGGGCTGGCACTGGAAGGTGCTACCTTCAGGGGCACGACGCTTGGTGAGGAACCTGGCCCCGGGTCCCGTCGTCGATCCTCATATCCTTTGGTGGCGTTCGTGTGGGCCACTTTCGGTGCGGAGGGAGCCGGCCCCGCCGGAGGTGGTACGTCACCGTGTCAGGGAGGAGGACGAGCACGTCCATCGCTACATGGCTGCTATGGACGTCAGGTTCTCCAATACCTGGCAGGTTCTTTGGGGAGATCACCCGAGCTATGATCCAGTGATGGTTCCTTCACTTTGCTTGTCCACCGCCTAGATTACTCTCTAGTATTCGATCTTTATTAGCTAGCTAGCTAGCTAGTGATGTATTCGATATATAATATTCGAGATTATATGTATTATTCGAGACGATGTATTCGAGATTATGTCTATTATTCGAGACGACGTATTCGAGAATATATTTGATGATGCTTATTATGTACTATGATTGATTCAGTTTTTCCTTATTAAGTGATTGCATCCATGCATTGTAATTTGAATATATTTCTTTTGGATTAGTTAAACAAAACCTATGGTGGACAATACCGGCAGAGAGGGAGAAGAGGCCCTATTCAATATCATACGCAATCCTCGCGGGTCAGATGATGATCAGAATGAAGAAGATTATGATGGCTCCGAATATCTAAACAACACCGCGGAGGGTGATATGATATTCGATCGCGACGACCTAATTGATAAAGTCATGAACTATGAACATGACGAAGAAAATGTTGATCTTGAAACAACAAAGACCGGCGAGGTATATATATTTATATAAGCAGGCATCTGGTGATCATCACATGTTTTAAATGACTTGAAGATATATTAACGAATCGATCTTTCTTCTTTCAGCCATCCGGATCGAGCAAATCTTCAGGCAACAGGAAATGAGGCCCGAACAAAAAGTTGAAGGAGGGCGTAAAGTACAATATCGAGGCCATCAAACCTAATGGCGAACCATTAGAGCCTAAGAAGATTGCGGACAAGTTCATTCGTCAGTGCGGAGTTCTTGTGAAGGACCAACTCCCGATCTCCCTTCAAGAATGGAGAGAGCCAGCAAAGCCACGTCCAGGAATTACTTTTGTCGACGACAGACAAAAACTTCTGCTTTGGGAAATGCTCATGGAACATTTCACCCTACCAGATCATTTCACAGATGCAGATGTGGAGAAAGTCAAGGACACTGCTCTTAGGAAGATGGCGGTTGCATTCAACAACCACAAGAATCATGAATGGTCCAAGTACGTCAAGGGAGGAAGGAAGACTCCAGTATTCGAGGGAACACTAGAGAAGCAAAGTGCTCGTTGGGACGATTTCGTGAAATTCAAGGATTCGGAATTATCTAAGGAACGGTCGAGAATAAACAAGGCCAATGCCGCAAAAAAGGATAAGTTCCATAAGCTGGGGCCAGGTGGCTATGCGGTGGGAATGCCTAAGTGGGATAAGTCTGAGAAAGAGATGGTGGATGCAGGTGTCACTCCAGAAACATTGAGCTGGCCCCCTAGGTGCAGGACTTGGTTCTATGCGCATGGGGGGAGTTGGACCCGAATACAGGCAAAGTTTCGAAGAAGGCATGTCTGGACGGAGCCGAAGATAAGCTACTTGTTGCAATAGAAGAGGCTCGATTGGGGGTGTTCCAGCCCAACAGAGAGAACGACAAGCTTACGCGTGCCCTGGGAAATCCAGAACACCCGGGAAGAACACGAGGCATGGGCGCTATTCCGTGGTATGAGGGGTTTACGGACTGGAACACTGACTACAGAACCCGTGCGAGAAAGAAGATTGCGGAGGAGAAGAAGAGGAAGATGGAGGAGGAGCAGAGGAAGCTAGACTATGAACGCCTTCAAGGCCTAGAATCAGCGCACGCGGACTTGGCAGTCAAATTCCAGCGGCAGCAAGAGCAGATCGACTCACTTAGCTAGCAAAGGGGGTCTCAGCAGCTGCAGCAGCTAGCGGATGATCCAGCATTGGATAGCACCGTCCCATCCATGCAGAGAAGCAGCATGGGTTCTGCCCCGAGCGACGCATTGCTAGATAGCTAACCAGTGGATGACATCATGGAGAACACTAACTGCGAGCTACACTTCAAAATGAAGAACATATCCATGAAGGTGGCGAACGCCCTTGCTTTTAGAAATCCCCCCGAGGCAACCTTCCATTGCAACCCGATTCCAGTGGGCTATGCTCGTGTCTTGGTTGATGAGGTGGTGGACCAATATTCGGGGCTAGAGCTTGACATTCCTGGAGGTGACGATGAGCACACACTGGGAGAGGCCAACCGTCATATCATCCTATGGAGAAAGGATTGCATCATCTTTCGAAGGCCACCGACACCGCGTCATCCGTCTCCTCATCGAAGTACGCCACCGAGTCAGCAGACTCCCGCTCCTCCAAGTCCACCAACGCGTCAGGCCACTTCTCCTCTAAGTCCGGCACAGCTTCAGGCCACTCCTCCTCCTCCAAGTCCGGCAAAGCGTCAGGCCACTCCTCCTCCAAGTCCGGCACAGCTTCAGGCCACTCCTCCTCCAAGTCCGGCACAGCTTCAGGCCACTCCTCCTCCTCCAACTCAGCCATGTCAGCCGTCTTCGCCGCCTCGGCAATCACGGAAGAGAGCCGCCTCAGCTATGATGCGTAGCGGTACAAGTCGAGGTAGTACTGGAGGTACAGGCAGAGGCAAGTGATTACAATATGGTCCAATCCTCGCGCCTCTTCCGCAGAGGCCTTATGACAAGTCCGAGGAGGAAAACATAGCCATATCAAAGGCCGAGGTGGAATCCCATTTTGCACCGAAACCGCCACCGTCGCCAAGGGAGAAAGTGCCTGAGGAAAAGATTGACCACTTCATTCGTATGGCTAGAGCACCAGCTCCCAAGCCTGTTGACACAGACTATGAGCGCCACATCAAGAAGTTAAATCGAGCACGTCTACAGAAAGAGGCGAGCTCGAGCTCGAGCAAATCAGCTGGCAAAAGGAGCGGTAAAACCGTTCCCCGGCTGGGACAACAGGCAGCGCAATCAATCCCCCCGCTTGTTGTGCCAACAACACATGAGAGTAGGCGCGCCCAATATTATTGTGGGCAAACCGTTAACGTTCTCGGGCTGGGCGATGTGGTAATAACTGAGGAGCATATTGAGCAGGCTGAAACGCTCATGATCACTGTTGGACAACTCCTCGATATCGAGCCCATGTCTCCGACTAGAGAGGAGGAAATAAAACGGAAATATGTCCGGGGCCAACCTTTGGTCGACCCAGACGAGGTCAAGAAGCTCCCAACGAGAATGTATGAATTGCATCAATGGTACATGGACATTACCAAGATTTCCAATCGAGAGTCCCTCATGGTGAATGTCAAGAAGGATCATTACTACCATGAGAAAGTTGTGTCCGTTGAGTATTCAGAACTATTTCAGCTATACAATCAAGACGCACTCGACAAATCTATCGTTGGTTGCTATTGTCTGTAAGTGATTTCGTTCTATAATTTAAGTCTCAAGCTAGCTGTAGTGATCATTTTGATCAATCATTACATGTAATTATCCTCACTATATTCTTTTCTGTGGTATTATGTAGGATGAAGATTTATGAAATGAAAAAAGGTGGACGCTATGGCATTGGGTTCGTTGACCCAAATAACATTAATGAATACACATGGAAATTAGATCCATATTACGAAAAAAGTGTAGAGGAAAGCATGCTAGAGTTCTTCAAGCGCCTCAAATACAATGAAGATATACTACTTCCTTACAACTTCGAGTGAGTCACACTGTCTTGTACTACAAATTCAGTTTTTGCCTACTAGCTAGCTACATGTTTTTGCTTACATATGCCCGCTTAATTAATACATGCAAACGTGTGTGCATGCAGATTTCACTGGATCTTGTTAATCATTAAAGTTGATGAAGGAACAGTTGAAGTACTAGACTCACTACTTAAGAAACCAACTGACTACACCATCGTGAAGGGGATAGTCAACAGGTAATTACAATCATTATTAACTATATCTCGACCTATTTAATTAGTTCGTCATTTCCTGATAACAACTATTTAATAACTCATTTATTCATTTTCTTTGTCGGCGGGCAGGGCTTGGGCAAAGTTCATCAGGGCCACTCCAGGCCCATGGAAACAAAATATGAAATGGTATCGACCCCAGGTAAGTAATTAAGTAGTACTAGCTAGCTGCCATCTCTTTAATTATCATGCTTGATTAATTATTATCTGATCAAATTCCATTCTCGTAAAGGCCCTGAAGCAGGCGCCGGGGAATAATCTGTGTGCATACTATGTTTGCGAGAACATTCGCATGATGGCGTCCGAAAGGAGTAGATCTCAAAGACAGGAGTGGGTACGTTTGTCAGAACACTATTCACAATTTTTACACCATTATCGATATCTAGTCACACAACTAATACACATGCATATTGATATCCTTCTTAACAGTTCAAAGAGGTGCGGGAGAAGCTCCTACCAGAGGACCGCATAGAAGCAATTCAAGAGGAAATAGCGGGATTTTTGCTCGACCAGGTCATAGATCCCAAAGGAGAATACTATTACCCGCTACCGCCCCCATGAACCACTTCCAATTGTTATCGTGCTCCGAAGGCACCAATTAGGCTAATGCCACTGGCTCCGAAGGCACCAATTAGGAGAAAGTTTAGATAGTTAGCTAATTGTATATATATATATACACATGTGTGTATATATGTGTGAATTAATTAATGGTGGTTGTGAGACATTC
>NC_041388.1:688176605-688179345 GCF_002162155.2 Triticum dicoccoides
ACCTTTTAATACCAGTTGATGTCACCAACCGGTACTAAAGGGCTCGCTGACCCCGAAGCTGGCTCGTGCCACGTGATTGACCTTTAGCACCGGTTCGTGTTGAACCGGTACTAAAGGGGGGGGCCTTTAGTGCCCACACTTTAGTGCCGGTTACCAAACCGGCACTAAAGGGCCTTACAAACCGGTGTTATTGCCCAGTTCTGCACTAGTGTAGAGCCAACGCCTCGCACACACGCGCGTACGTGTACTAGAGAACGCGCATCGCTCGGCCCCCGACCTCCCACCATAACCAGGAACTCCCCGAAATTTTCTTCCCCCTCGCTTCTACCACGGTTTTTTCCGTCATGGACGGCCCAAAGAATGTCATGTAGCTACGTCTCCGGCCCGCCCAGGATGAAAAGCCCATTTTCTGTCATGATTTTTTGTCATAGAAGTATGAGCCCACCACATCTATGATGATACCGGGTTTTGTCACAATTATCTTCATAGAAGTGTCATACGTATGACAGAAAAAAACTTCGTTCGGCCCAAAATGTCACGGATGTGTCTTTTTTTTGTAGTGTCCATGCTATATTATCTACTGTTTTAGACATTATTGGGCTTTATTTTCCACTTCTATATTATTTTTTGGACTAACCTATTAACCGGAGGCCCAGCCCAGAATTGATGTTTTTTGCCTGTTTTAGGGTTTCGAAGAAAAGGATTATCAAACGGAGTCCAAACGGAATGAAACCTTCGGAAATGTGATTTTCTCATCAGATAAGATCCAGAAGACTTGGACCCTCCGTCAAGAAAGCCACGAGGTGGTCACGAGGGTAGGGGACGCCCCCCCCTAGGGCGCGCCCTCCTGCCTCGTGGGCCCCTCAAAGCTCCACCGACGTACTCCTTCCTCCTATATATATCCACGTACCCCCAAACGATCGGGGACAGAGCCAAAAACCTAATTCCACCGCCGCAACTTTCTGTATCCACGAAATCCCATCTTGGGGCCTGTTCCGGAGCTCCGCCGAAGGAGGCATCGATCATGGAGGGCTTCTACATCAGCATCCAAGCCCCTCCGATGAAGTGTGAGTAGTTTACTTCAGACCTACGGGTCCATAGCTAGTAGTTAGATGGCTTCTTCTCTCTTTTTGGATCTCAATACAATGTTCTCCCCCTATCTTGTGGAGATCTATTCGATGTAATCTTCTTTTTGCGGTGTGTTTGTTGAGACTGATGAATTGTGGGTTTATGATCCAGTCTATCTATGAATAATATTTGAATCTTCTCTGAATTCTTTTATGTATGATTGGTTATCTTTGCAAGTCTCTTCGAATTATCAGTTTGGTTTGGCCTACTAGATTGGTTGTTCTTGCCATGGGAGAAGTGCTTAGCTTTGGGTTCAATCTTGCGGTGTCCTTTCCCAGTGACAGAAGGGGCAGGAAGGCACGTATTGTATTGTTGCCATCAAGGATAACAAGATGGGGTTTTTATCATTTTGCATGAAACTATCCTTCTACATCATGTCATCTTGCTTAAGGCGTTACTCTGTTTTTAACTTAATACTCTAGATGCTTGCTGGATAGAGGCCGATGAGTGGAGTAATAGTAGTAGATGCAGAATTGCTTTGGTCTACTTGTCTCAGACGTGATGCCTATATACATGATCATACCTAGATATTCTCATAACTATGCTCAATTCTGTCAATTGCTCAACAGTAATTTGTTCACCCACCGTAGAATACTTATGCTCTTGAGAGAAGCCACTACTGAAACCTATGGCCCCCGGGTCTCTTTCTCATCATATCAATCTCCATCACTTTATTATTGCTTTGCTTTTACTTTAATTACTTTGCATCTCTATACCAAAAATACCAAAAAAAAATTATTTATCATCTCTATCAGATCTCACTTCGTAAGTGACCATGAAGGGATTGACAACCCCTAAGTGTGTTGGTTGCGTTGAGCTATTGTTTTTGTGTAGGTACGAGTGACTCAAGCGTAGCCTCCTACTGGATTGATACCTTGGTTCTCAAAAACTGAGAGAAATACTTACGCTACTTTGCTGCATCATCCCTTCCTCTTCGGGGAAATCCAACGCAGTGCTCAAGAGGTAGCACTAAGCGAACAAGGTGTTTACCACCTTAAATATGTTACTTCTCAAACTATCTCAAGCACTTGGTCTTCATTGAACTATATGTGTAGGATTTGTGGCTGCAATATGAATATTCGTCTGTGCCTATACAGGTACGGTGAAGATTCATGTTGGCTATTTACATTCTACACAAAAAGATCAATGATGACCAATGTATATTTTTGATATTTTTACATGCTTAGACTTATAGCGTTTTTCCAGGACAAAGCGCTATTGATATTGGGATAAACAAAATAGATAATTGCTTCCTTTAGCAGTACCGTTTTTTCTAAAACTCGCTATAGCTAAATTAGTTATAGCGCATTTCCTTAAGAGTGCTACTACTAGTTCGACTTAACCACCCGCGAGCTCAAAATTTTGCTAAGTCCTCCTTCCCCCCTATTCCCCAACTCCTTTGTCGCCGCCGCCCGAGCCCGAGCCTACCCTCACCACCGCCGCCCGAGGCCGCCCTCAACCTGACCGCCGCCGCCCGCCTCGACCTTACCATCGTGGCCCTTGACCTCATCGCCGCCGCCCGAGCCCACCCCGGACCGCTGCCTCCCGATCCCGAGCCCGCCCTTGCTGCCCCTACCTCCGTCGCCGAGCACCTCCCCGCGATCGTCTCTCC
>NC_041388.1:688179786-688187005 GCF_002162155.2 Triticum dicoccoides
TGATGTTAATTAGTAGTAGTGATGGTACTAGTTAACTAGGGCAGTATGGTTAATAGTAGATGTTTTTTACTATTGTATAATGTAGTTTTTTAACTATTTTTAGTAAGTGTTTAAAATAATTAGTAAGTAAATTAATAAACTAGTTGAACTAGTTTAGTTTTAGTTGAACTAGTTTAGTAAGTAAATTAATAAACTAGTTGAATTAATAGAACTAATGTATTTTTAGTAAGAAAATTAATATAACTAGTTGAACTACTTTATTTTTAGAAAGAACTAATTTTTTTCTATTTATAATAAGTTTATATTTAGTAAGAACTAGTTGAATTAATAGAACTAGTTGAACATGTCATATTTGTTGTTATTTTTTTAGTTTAAGCAATTATTCGGGATGTATTAGTGATAACTTATAGGGTTTTGGTTTTTGCAGAAATCAAGGAGCCCCTCCATCATCCCCACCGTCGTCCCCGTCACTGACCCCCTCCGACCTCGAGGTGAGACCAGCCAAATCTCCATGTCAATATGAGTCCTATAAGATATGATGTAGATAAAAACATGTGTATCTTGTGTTGCTCAAATAGGATATGTAGTTGCCCAACTGGCCGGTCATGTTCAGGTTACACCTCCGAGTGGCCTATGTTTTGCCGGAGTGTTGATTAATTTCCGTTCCGGCAAATTTCAAGCGCTCGATATGTCCTTCTTTAGCAAAGGTCATGCCGGATTTTTCCGTGAATTCTAGCATGACTTGTGCTAGAATATGTAGGAAATATCGAGTGGCCAGGATTTTCTCAAAAAATAATTAAATGAAATTTTGGGTTGACATTAAGTCTGCTGAGGCTCCATCACCAAAGGTCGAAAAATCAGTGAGGGAGTGTATCCACTATATATGAGAGAGGACGAAGAATCCCGACTGTTGTCGTGGGGGTCGTTTCTCCTTCTTTTCCTTGTGCTAGACCTTTGTTATGCACTAGGGAAAGGAGGAGTAACGACCATCACCGACGGTCGCAAATGTCGGAGAGGAATCAGTGAGGGAGAGTCTCCACCATATAGACTTGGCAGACCGATAGTCAACCTGTGATGAATAATAATGATCTAATTTAATTTTTATAGTACATATATTTAATTGTACAAGTTTAATATTTGAATTATGAACATATGAAATGTCGTACTCGGACGATGAAAGCCTCCTGGGGAAGTGCGACTGGTGCCACGACGACCGGGGTTTCTGCGACAGGCCTCACCTGGACGAAGGTCGGCGCTTTAGCATTAAGCTCGAGGAGGCCTTCGATTGTGATATGGTAAGCTATGACGCAATGTGTTTTTTCGTAATTAAGCTCAACTTCTACTACTTCAACATGTAATTTTCGTCTTTTACAATTCGACTAGCTTATCCCATGCCATGCAAGACGCTATGTCTTGGAGAGGATGGGTTTTGAAGATCATGAGAGGAATGAAACAAAGAAAATTAACCTAAGGACCCATCATGGTATGGATTTTGAGGTAAATCTATACAATTCTGAGAGCGTATCCCATTTTGGTTGCCCGGGTTGGGAAGCACTTTGCAAGATGTATGATTTTCAAGAGGGTATATTTGTCAGAATGGATCTTGGTGATCCTGACATCGACCAAGACAATTTGGACATTTGGGTCCTTGTTGATACGCTTCCAATTCTACCGCTATGTGAGTTTCTCAAACATAGTTATTAACTAATTTATATTGTTCATTTCAAAATAGTTGACAGCTTATTTCCATTGACAGCTTATTTTCATTATTCAAACAATGTGCGGAACATGGTAGACAGAACCTACTACACTGATGGTTCTTAGTTAACTTATCAGGAGAAAAATCATCTGGTCGCATTTTGTACTGATCTTGAGAATTGCAATATCTATAATAAAACTCCTCCACATTATGGTCAATACATGCCACTAGGGCACGTGTTGAACTACGGTAACATCCATGGAGATGCCATGGTAAGATTTTTTACTATTACAACATCCGTGCATCTTTTGCATAATATCTTTTAAAAGTTAACTAAATTGCAAACTATGAAGTTATTACTATGTTTTTCAACGGGAAATCCCGGATGATTGTGTGCCTCATCTGATGTATCAGAAAGGTCGCCTTAATGTTTTGAACATGCAGCCAGGTCATCCTACGAATATCATCGGTCCATATCGGATTTCTAAAAGAGGTGGAGACATGAAAATCACATAATGGAAAAAATGTATGGACAGTCGTAAGGAGGTACTTGGAAGCAACATTGTGCGAAAAGAAAGAATTGGAGACAGGATAATCTCCATTCTCCATAATGGAGACTCAGGGGCTATCTTGTTTTATGCTATTTTACCTAGGAGAATATAGTAGGTCCTAAGAGAATGTAGTAGGTCCTATGAGGTACAATATTTATTATGTGGTACAATGTGTTAGAGTTGATGATGAGGAGTAGTTGTGATTATGACTAGTGACCAACTTGCTATGTGATGTCTCATTGATGAAAATGATGATCATGAGGAGGTGTTATATGACAATGATGTATTATGATGATAAGTTGTTAATGATATGATGATGATGATGATGACGACGATGATATTTATTATATCATTGGGTGAAAGAACCGCGGATTAGTTTCAAGTGGATGCCCATCCACTTGAAACTAGTCCACGGTTCTTTTCACCCAGTGATGTAATAACTCATTATGATGTAAAAACAATCTCTAAATTGCTGTTGTATGAGAACTTGTATAAAGGTGTATGAATAAAACATGAAATAAAAAAGAAATAAAATACGAAATAATAGTAGTAACGCATGTTGGGAGAAGCGCTACTAGTAATTACCAGTAATTACCAGTAGCGCTCTTTGGAGAAAGCGCTCTTGGTCCCACGCTACTGCTAACCTTTAGCTGTAGCGTCGTACCAGTAGCACTCCTGCCCGTGCTACTGATAGGCCTAAAACCCGCGATGCTGCTAGGCTTTTCCCTAGTAGTGTCTCTACTAATTGAAATAGTTAAACTTGTTAATTAAACAGGCCCAATGACTGGTGGCCCCCCTGTCCAGTAGGACCAAGTCAGAATGCTGACTAGGCTTGACTCAGCCCATGACAGATGGGTCCCATTGGGCCCCTTTGACCAGTCAACAGCAGACTGGGCAGTTGACTGGCCCCACTGTCACCCACTAAAGCACATTTCTGTGTGCCCTTTTGGGTGCACATAGCAATTTAGATTAATAATATTTGGAAATAAATTAAAATCCGGGAATTTGGAAAATCATTTAAAACTTTGAAAAATAATATAAAATAATCCGTAACTCGGATGAAGATATATTGTACGTGAAAGTTGCTCAGAACGACGAGATGAATTCGGATACGTAGCCCGTTCATCCGCTACACATCCCTAGCATAGCGAACACGCAACTTTCCCCCTCCGGTTCATCTATCCAAAAATGCGAAACACCGGGGATACTTTCGCGGATGTTTACCCCCTTCGCCGGTATCACCTCCTACAGCGTTAGGGCACACCTAGCACCGTGTATTGCCATGTTATGCTTTGTGATGCTTTGATTGCTCTATTATTTATTGTGTTCCCCTCCATTACTTCTTTCCGGTAGACCCCGAGACCGCTGCCGATACCCATGTGATCGACTACATCGACGACGACCCCTCCTTCTTGCCAGAGCAACCAGGCAAGCCCCCCCCCCTGATCACCAGATATCGCATGTTCTTCTCTCTACTGCTTGCATTAGAGTAGTGTAGCATGTTACTACTTTCCGTTAATCATATTTTGATGCATAGCCTATCCTTGCTACTACTGTTGTTACCTTTCCCTGCAATCCTAAATGCTTAGTACAGGATGCTAATATTCCATCAGTGGCCCTAAATTCTTGTCCGTCTGCCATGCTATACTATCGGGTCGTGATCACTTGGGAGGTGATCACGGGTATATACTTATATATATAATATGTGATACATGTGGTGACTAAAGTCGGGTCGGCTCGTAGAGTACCCGCAAGTGATTCCGATGTGGGGGCTGAAGGGGCAGGTGGCTCCATCCAGGTAGTGGTGGGCCTGGATTCCCGATGGCCCCTGACTGTTACTTTGTGGCGGAGCGACAGGGCAGGTTGAGACCACCTAGGAGAGAGGTGGGCCTGGCCCTAGTCGGCGTCCGTGGTTACTTCAAAATAACACGCTTAATGAGATCTTGGTATTTGATCTGAGTCTGACCACTGGCCTATACGCACTAACCAACTAAGCCGGAACAGTTATGGGCACTTGACGTCGTGGTATCAGCCGAAGCCTTCTTGACGTCAGCGACTGAGCGGCGCGCACCGGATTGGACTGGAATGCCTGCTCTTGTATTAGGGAGGCTAGGCCTGCTTCCGGCCGCCCTCGCAATGTGCAGGTGTGCAATGGGTGATGGGCCCAGACCCCTGCGCCATAGCATTTAGACCGGCGTGCTGACCTCTCTATTGTGCCTAGGTAGGGCTACGACGTGTTGATTTTCCGAGGCCGGACATGACCCAAAAAAGTGTGTCCGGTCAAAGGGGATCGAGCGTGTTAAGAAATGTGGTGCACCCCTGCAGGGAAGTTTATCTATTCAAATAGTCGTGTCCCTCGGTAAAAGGATGACCCGGAGTTGTACCTTGACCTTATGACAACTAGAACCGGATACTTAATAAAATACACCCTTTCAAGTGTCAGATACAACCCGGTGATCGCTCTCTAACAGGGCGACGAGGAGAGGATCGTCAGGTAGGATTATGCTATGCGATGATACTTGGTTAACTTACCATCTACTCTCTTCTACTGCTTCAAGATGGAGGCTGCCAGAAGCATAGTCTTCGATAGGACTAGCTATCCCTCTCTTATTCTGGCATTCTGCAGTTCAGTCCACAGATACTACCCATTTCATTGATACTAATGCATATGTAGTGTAGATCCTTGCTTGCGAGTACTTTGAATGAGTACTCACAGCTGCTTTGCTCCCTCTTTTCCCCCTTTTCCATTTTTCTCGAATGTTTTAACCAGATGATGGAGTCCAGGAGCCAGAGGATCCCGAGTATTCTACGTGGAGTTCGACTTCGAGGAGTAGTTAGGAGGGTCCCAGGAAGGAGGCCTTGCCTTTTCGATCGTTGCGACTTTTGTGCTAGCCTTCTTAAGGCAAACTTGTTTAACTTGTGTCTATACTCAGATATTATTGCTTTCGCTGACTCTTGTGTCTTCGAGCATTTGTATTCGAGCTTTCGAGGCCCCTGGCTTGTAATATAAAGCTTCTATTATTTTATTTGTCTCTAGAGTTGTTTTGTGATATCTTCGCGTGAGTCCTTGATCTTGATCGTACACATTTGTGTGTATGATTAGTGTACGGTCAAATCGAGGGCGTCACATTCTTCTCTAGAACTTTGGTTTGGTTTGGCCAACTAGATTGATTTTTCTTCTAATGGGAACAGGTGCTTTGTGATGGGTTCGATCTTGCAGTGCTTATTCTCAGTGACAAAAGGGGACAAAAAGGAGTTTCTTCACATTCTTAATCACCGGCAGGCACAAATGCAGAGACAGTGATGAAAACTTAATGAAATTTAAATTTTCCCTCCAGTCACAACATCATTGATCCCTTGTATTTAAATACTCCTAAACTGATGGCCTTTTGTCGAGGCATTCGATGGGGAAGACTCACGTACTATTTTGTGGGGGCTCAGATGCAAATTTTTGCTTTTTTGTTTCTTACTAAAATAGAAAAGAAAACAACACATAATAGTATTTGTTGTTTTAAGTCATCAAATACTTTTCATTTCATTGTGATCTGCAATTCATTTTTTCATCAAGTCGTACAATTTTTTGGTTAGGATACAAGGGTAATGCATTAGTTGGTTGCTTCAAGAGTTAATAACGGACACGGTGGCGTATCAGTTGCATGCTCAATAATGAACATCGTATTTTTATTCCGGTAATGTTACCCAGCGAACATGAGCGGGGAGGAGGGTGGCGCGAATGCCATTTGATGGCAGGTTTAGTTGTGAGGAAAGATCAAACAACGTCAGTTTTAAAATGAAAAATGCCCTCTCTGACTGTCACGTCGTTCTGAACAAAATGCCATCCCCTCATAACTAAAACTACCACCTAAAATGTTGCAAATGCCACCCTTCCTGGTGAACGTCGTCCAGATAAGAGGGGTCCTTTTATTTTTGTTTCGTGGTAATGCATGACATTCAACTATATGTTATAATGTGACAATGGCTTAGGAGACATCAGATCTGCCTTCTTGGCTCAGGGGGAGTCATGGGCAATGCACACCTCCTCCCTTTGATGGCGGTGGTGGATTGACACAAACATAGGGGGGATCACGACGGAGAGCAAGGCGGTTGGCGGTGGACTCTTATTTGGGGGTCCATGAAGTACGGTGTGAAGGAGAGAGGGTGCCATGAGGAAGGTGATGTGGATGCCATCCAGTTTTAACCAGAAGGCTCCAAGAAGAGGGAAGGGTGTTGGGGGTCCGTTTTTTGTATTGGGATTGCGTGTTGGAGTTAACATGGCGGATAGTCCGGACAATCACATTTCTTTCCAACATATGGCCTGGATCTGGGGGAGTCCGGAGTGTCCACACTGTTGAATTTTAGGGAGCTACACCCATGGGTACGAGGGAGAAATGAGCTTCAACCTTGAAGACGGTCGTAATCATTTATTTGATTCATTTGTATGCATTATAGCCTGTAGCAACCCACGAATGTTCTACTAGTTAATTATATTTTTCATCTTCAGGTTTTTAGTCGGCTTTTCACCTACAAAAACAAGTTGTTGTTTTTTAGAAGCTAGAAATTTTATAACCTACTCCCTCCATCCCAAAATAAGTACCTACTAAAAAGCCTACAAAAACCTGAAAAATATATTTTCAAAAATTGTTTAGTCTATGTTTTCTAAAAGTTCAGTGTATATTAAAAAAAGTTCATCGCATGTTAAAAAATTGTTTGGTGTGTATTAAAAAATGTTCAATATATATACCAATAATGTTCAGTGTGTGTTGTGAAAAATGTTCGCCATATGCCAACAAAAGTTTAGTGTGCATTTTAAGGAAGTTCACCATATGCTAGAAAAATTAAGTGTGCACTTAAAAAATGTCCACCGTATACTGCAAACCTATAAAAAAGAATAAAGCACAAAAAAACATGGATATGGAAAAAATGTAACAAAAGTAACTTTTTAAATGGGCCGGCCCATCTAGAGGTTCCA
>NC_041388.1:688187381-688218984 GCF_002162155.2 Triticum dicoccoides
ACACGGGCATCATATAAGATTGCCCGGAAAATAGGTGGACGGAAACTGAATGGGTGCTACCACCCTGGGGGAGCAACTAGTTGACGAGCGCTCCTTCAGGAGCCTCGCAACGATCACCTACGGGTAGACGTGTCGCGCTCTAGACGCTCTCTCCGCATTTTTTATTTTTTTCGCACGCTCCTTCAAGAGGCAAGGTTATGCTTTCGCGAGAGGCACAACCGTTTCTCTCGAAAACGGAGAAAAAATATGTTTTTTCTTCCATGAGAGGCACGATTTTGCTTCCACGAGAGGCACGGTCGTGCCTTCTCAGAAACGAAAAAAATGTGTTTTCGACTTTTTTTACTTCCGCGAGAGGCACAGTTTTGCTTTCACGAGAGACGCGGCCGTGCCTTTTTCGGAAAGGGAAAAAACCATGCTCCCGGTTCGGTTTTTTTTGTCTGATTTATCTCGTCCTTTTTTTGGTGAAAAAAATTGTCAAAATCTATCAACATGGGATCAAGTTTTAAAGAACTTGGTGCGAGCAATCCAATAATGGAAACGGTTCAAGATTTAGACACACGGTTTAAGACATCAAACATTTTGAAAAAACAGATCTACGTAAAAATAGAAAACTACTAGTTGCGATAAGTGCCGCACATGCAGCACGCCACTTGTCCCGGCCTGAGGAGGTGGGAATGATCTTCGCAAGGAGTATTCTTTAATTAGTGATTTCGGTGTATACGAGTCACGTTATTTGGGCCCTGAGTCTGTTAGGGTGTGTTTGGTTGGAGTCGGTTGATAAGAATTCATCCCGATTCCTATCCCACGCCTTTAGCGCTAGTTAATATGTATTTCTTTTTTCCCTTTCTTTCTCAACCACACACAGTCGTATGTGAAATGGGCCAGCAACACTGTTTGTTTTGTCAGAAGAGATCCAACCAATATTGTGAAGCTTCTAGAACCTTTTGGATGGTTTTGCAAGCATCTACAAGCTTCTAAAGAGTTCTTTTTTTTATGTTTTCTCGACAGTTTTTATTCTGTTTTTCTTTTTTCCCTTTTGATTTATCTTTTTTAATTTGTTTTTTCCTTTTAATTTCCGTTTTCCATTTTTTTAATGAGTGAACTTTTTAAAATTCAAAAGGTTTTTTTAAATTCATAAACTTTTTATGAACTTTTTATCAAATTTGTAAAAAAATCATTTCCTTGTGAACGTTTTTCATTTAAATTGTGATTTTCTCGAATTTTGTGCACTTTTTTCCATCAAAGACGTGAACTTTTTTCAAATCCGAGAACATCTTTTCCCATCAAAATCATGAACTTTTTGAAATCCGAGTACACATGAACTTTTTCAAATTCATGATCATTTTTCCAAATGCATGCTTTTTAAAAAAATCATGAACTTTCTTTGAATTTCTGACCTTTTTTTAGTTCCTAGTCTTTTTTCAAATCCAGGGACGTTTTTAGAATCCGATGAACTTTTTCAAATCCACAAACCTCGTGAACATCTTTTCAGTTTATGAACTTTTTAATTCTCCTGAATTTTTTCAGTTTTTTGCTAACTTTCTAATAAACTTTATTAAAATTTGTGAACCTTTTTTATTGCAACTTTTTTATTTCCTGTTTTAAAAAAACTTCACAAACTTTTGTTTGAAAACAGATCAACTTTTTTTTCAGATTCGTGAACATTTTTTCAAAATTCATGAACTTTTTAAAATCCATAAACTTGTTTTATAATCCGCAAAAAAAATAAAATTCGACAACTTTGTTTTATCAACATCGATGAGTTATTATTTTTTCAAGTCCGCGAACTTTTTGTCAAAATTACTGTGAACATTTTCATATTCTAGACCGTTTTTTTATCTTGAAATTTTTTGATTCTTTGCTGATTTTTGTATTTATGTTAACTTTTTTGAACTTTTTCTGTTTTTTGCGATTTTTTATTTCTTTTATTTTCGTATTTGCCGATCTATCTTTTTTTACATTTTTTTGCACTATTTTTTACTAGAGTCAAACGGGAAACTGTTGAGTGGTCAAGGGTCAACTCTTGACCTGAGCGGTCAACGGTTGACAGGTCAGCCATTGACCGGGCGAAGCGAGCGAACCAAGGAAGACCAGCAACCATTTAGTATGAGGAGTGTGTTGGGCATTTTTTTTTCTTCAAAATAACCAGAAATATAAAAGTTGAGATCAAGTGCACAGCAGCTAGGCGAAATAATCAACGTGAGAGCTAAAACTGGGTTAGCCCAAACCGAGCGTGCGTAAGCGATGGAGCGCCCTGGCGCGGAACGCGATCACTGTGTGGCGATTCAGCAAACGCAGTCACACTCCGACGGAAAGAGGATGAAAGAATTCCTTATTTAACACTATTTTAAATTTCGTTTCCTTATTTGACACTAAAAAATTTTTTGTTCCCTATATAACATCGAGTCTAAATTTTATGCCCTTTATGACACTTTCGTCTGTTTTTTCATCTACTGCTGTTAAGTGACACACTAAAAGATATTTTTATCCTTGGTGTAATATGAGCAGGCCATCTGACGCAAATCGCCCGCTCCCTGATACATGCATCCATCCCCGCCTGCTACTAAGCACGACCACGCCAAACACTTGATAGCATTGGCTCAACAGCCACACACCCGCGTACGCACGGCCGCAATTACACAACTCATGTGTGCAAAAACGCACTGTGCTATGTACGTACTAACCAGTTGATTCTCTCAGTTCCATCTTGATCCATCCATCCAGCCGGCCAGTTTGGCTGCGCAAGTCTCCTCGCGGTCGCGCTCCTTACTCTCGTATCCACGTCGCTAGTGCGGCGACCCAAGCCCGCGTTACGCGCATCCTGGACAGAGAGCTTGTACACAAGAGCTAGCATAAGCACTTGATCAAAAAAAATGGAACTTGGGTACGCACCGAGCAACCAAACCGGCCACATAAACACATGCAGTTAAAGATCTGCATGCAGCTGCTCAGCTACGTACCCGCATACAACAAACCAAGTCGGCTCGACAAGTATTCTTTCATCAGTAGCAATTATTAATTTTTTTATCACATACCACATCAAGGATAAAAGGGTCTTTTCATGTGTCATTTAACGTCGTTAATGCTTAAAATGGATGAAAGTGTTATAAAAGGCATAAAATTTAGACTCGGTGTCATGTAGGGAAGAAATTGTTTTACGATGTCAAATAAGGCAAAAATATTTAACACTGTGTTAAATAAGGAATTCCCTCAAAGAGGATCGAGCCACACGAGCACAAACCTTTCGTTACCCAAAGCATTGTACTATTAGAGCATTTGGGCTGGTCATAGTAAGGAGTAACTTATACTAATATTATGCATATGACATTAGTCTAAGTTACTATCTTTATATTGCAAAGTAACATAGTAGTGGTGTCATAGATTGCTTCATTTATTAGCTCATAGACTCATTTTGTCTCGGGAAATATTATGTTACAGTAACATATTATGTTACCATAAGCACCTCTTTCCTTATTAAATACTTGTCACATAAGCAAAATTGTCTTGAGATGTGTTAAGTTACTAACTAAGTTACCCCCACTATGACTAGCCTTACAGCCGGATTTGACAAATCCGAACCCTTAAATGCCCGCGGATGCGTCTGTGGATAATGTCCGGACGCGTCTCAAAAAATGCATTCCACATACAAATACCTCAAATTAGAATCTCAGCTCCATATTATTACATGCAACGTGAAACGTAATCTAAACGGAGCTCGCCCAGTGCCGCTCCCCGCTCGCCCGGCTCCACCCTGGTCATGTCCGGCAGCTGGCTGCGCTCCTCAGAATGTTGGTCCGATCGCCAGCAAAGTAGGGTAGGGCATGGGACACGAGCCGGCTTACAGGACTCAAGGCGCCGCCTTCTTCCATGCCCTACTCTTTCTCGTCGGAGCCCGGAACCCGTTGGGTGCTGATGGACATCAGATAAATGACAGATCCTTCCGGGGACGAGCCGCCGACGTCCACCATGATGCGGTTTGCGACGCCCGGGCTGATGCGCCATACGGGGCTTCGGAGAATGCGACTCCGCCTCGCCAACGTCCGCCGCCTCCCGCGCCCGGTGCCTTGCGCAGCGGGCATGCCGTGCCATGGCCTCGTGGGACGATGGTGCGTCCCAAATATCAGCGCACCACCAGAGGGGTTGCGCGTCCGCCAGCGCGACCGGACGCCAGAAGGACTGCACGTCCTCCGGCGAGGCAGCTACGGCCGGCTTAGCGCCGGATCCATGCGCCATTTGGGCGAACGCAATGGATTCCCGACGGATGGAGTCCGAGTGCAGCCGTGCACGGGCCTCCTCCCGAGCACGGCAAAGCGCAAGCCGGACGGCCATCTCCTCCTCGGAGCCATGTGGGATGAGCTCGGGGTCGACGGATCTGCAGATGAAGAACTCAAATCCGCTGCCCGCCATGCCGGAGACGACCAGAAAGGTGACGGAGGGGAGGGGAGTGAAGTGGCTAGGGTTTGGTCTGACGAGCAGATGGGGAGGATTTATGTGGGGTTGGGTATACCAGCGTGGGTCGGGTCCGACGTGGCGACCGTGCTCGGACACCCCCATATACGCCTCATATTTAGGGTGGATATGGGGGTGCCGGTCACCCCAGGCGCTTGAGGG
This sequence comes from Triticum dicoccoides, assembly GCF_002162155.2. NCBI lineage: Eukaryota > Viridiplantae > Streptophyta > Magnoliopsida > Poales > Poaceae > Triticum > Triticum dicoccoides. The sequence goes on from NC_041388.1 coordinate 688,191,993, forward strand.
ATGTTTGAGGGGTCCGTCTAGATCAAAATATCATGACCGGACTGTGATCGGGCAGCCCGTCCAGACGTTTGAGGGTTTGAGGTGCCCGGCAATAGATGTTCCTAATTCTTACGAGTATGAGTAAAGTTACACGTGTTTCTTAAAAAAAACACTGGAGGGGGCAGGCTGAGGGCGGCGATGGTGCCAATGTGCAAGGCACACGAAATCTAGGCCGTGCGGGTGCAACCGGCACTTGTAGGGTGTGTTAGAATAAATTCGAGATACGCGGTCGATCTATCAAGAAACAAGCAATCACAGTATAATAACAACATTGAAATTTATTAACGAGATTTGACGAACTTGCCTACTCGCCTACTCTCGGGGCAATGCCTACGGGCACTCCCTCCCGAGGTACCGCAACACCGGCCATCCGGGCGCCGGCTCCCCCTTACGCGCTTGTCACTATCTAGCCATCATTGGTTATAATGTGGGGCGCCTCCTCATATAAAAGAGGTCAAGGGTATAATATGTCCGACTCCAACACTATAAGTATTCTATCCACACTACAACATTAAGTTCAAACGTAATCCAACTCGTACACAATATTCGACAGGGTGGAAGACGGCGAAGCGGCATTGCTGATGACGAAGCTGCCCCACTTAAATTTTGCCCATCCTCTACCACTGTCTATTATGATCAGGTTCCTCATGGTAGATAATCGAATTAGACATGCATGAAATTGCATCTTGATCATACGTGTCGTGCGCCACAATGTTGACAAATCAATCATGATGTGTTCTTGGAAGCATTTGAGATTCGATATTGAGCGACGTGCCATAATCTATATTTATGTCTATATCTATATCTATATCTATACCAATATAAAAAAACCCAAAGAGACAGATTCAACTGATCTCGGCCAGCAAACTAGGTTAATCCAATGACCTAGGCTGCTACAATGGTGAGTGTTCAACGTGTTTAATATGCAATTAATATCATACCAAATATTGCACTAATTATAAAATTAACACACAAATAATAGCATACCTAATATTCACATGCAACTAATATACTGTCTAAATATTAAAACGACTAAAACGCCACGATTCGAAATCAAGAGAGAGAAATAAAATTGAGCAGGGATATTTCGACAGGAATGGCAAAGAGTAGCCATCGGCAAGAACTAAGAATATGTTCCTTGGCCAAGACTTTATGCTTTCTTTTTGCAATAATCCCACTCGGTAAAGATGCACTATTCCTTGCAGGGAACAGTTCGTATATATCATGATCGGAGACGAATTCCAAAGTGGATGACGTGACGGATTTTGGTGGAGCATCTGGAAGAAAAGACACGAGCGAACACGGGAAGATCGAGAGCTCCAGCTAGCTACCATATGGGAGGTGAGCATGGATAGTTCGGTTCGAGCTCGAACCGTGCATCATCCACTTCGTTGAATTTATCTACACGCACCTCTAGTAAAGTTGCCATATGTGTGAGCGTCATGTTGGATATGGACCACGCTCCGTAATAATATAAGGGCTACCATAATGCGACCCTCATATCATTTTCTTATTGCATCAACTCAATAATCAAACATTCAATTTGAGATAACATTGCATTACAAAGTTGTTACATAGGGGTATAAAAGTTGAGTAGTGACATTTTCATGAGTAGGACGTTTCGGTGCCCAGACTCATCTATACCTGATTAGAAAAAAATTCATACATAATTCAACAAAAATTCAAAAAAAAATTGTGCGGTAGACAATTTGATGCATGAGGCTCGCTCAAAATTTTAAGTCATTTGGACCTCTGAGCAGCTCTCAGTAAAAAAGACAAACCGGGCTGAAACAGTAAGTGAACAGTAAATATTTTTTCAGACCCCCAATTTATCTTTTTTCTGAGAGCTCCTCATATGTACAAATGATTTGAAAATTGAAGCGGACCTCGCGCATCAAATTTTCTACCGCACAAAAAAATTGGAATTTTTTTAATTTTTCTAATAATTATTTTGATTTTTTTGGTCAGCGCGGGTGCAGATGAGCTCGGGTGCAAAGATGGATTTTCGCATTTTTCATATAATAAGATGATGGCTTTTTACGTCTTGGAAGAAGCACTAGTTTCTCCCACCACGACGATGATGAATGCAGTACACGCGGCACATGCATATGTGATGAGTCCATTTGTCCTCTATGCCTAACGGTGTGATGGTCCGACGGCCTCTTCTTGGTCTCATTCCTACCCCGTGAGGTGGAGGTTGGACACGCTTTTTCAAGGGTGACAACCCCCAATATTGCACGATTCGTCTCCTCAAATCAAGCCATCTTGGCATTGAGTTGGTGCCATCTGACGCGCATTGGATCCAATGCGAAATCCGCATGTGCTTCCTTGTATTGGAGCCATACGACGATGTTCATTTCGAGCGATAGCCTCTGCCCAGCAACGGTCTACGCAATTTTTTCACCTGGGTGGGTGACCGAGACACGTAGACGGTGTAGCGCTCATCCCGTTCCTCCTTAACATTGAGGCGATTGCGAGCACGTGGTTTTGGATATGAGGAATTGTGTGGGCGAGACCTCTCCTACCCATACAGGGTCTGCTCGTAGCCATGCTTGACATACCAAACAATGGTGTGCGTTTGGGGATTAGAATCCGGCCACTCATTGTGGAGGGCGGGATCCTCTTTTAAGGCCTCCTCCGTGTCACGTCAATCCACTCCTCCTCCTCAATGATTTCAGCGGTTTCCATCACTGCTTCCTCCTCATCGACAAGTTGTTGCTTTTCCTGCGAGAGACGAACCCAGTCCTGCCGAGTGGCAATCGGGATGGTGAAAATGGAGAGAAAGAGGAGCTTTGTGAGGCAAGGATGGTGGGGTGAAGAGAAAGAATGACAACTTTTTTATGTTGGGGGATGATGGTAAAACATGGCGGGAAGTGACACGAGCCAGTTGGGCACGTGGGGTTCGCCATTAGTTGGCTCGCTTCCCGGTGCCATGGAGGAGGTGGGATGTCTACGGCATTGGCGGTGAGAGGAGGTGGGCCTCACAGAAGGATGAGCAGGAGGTAAAACTTTTCTCCCACATGAGTTGTTGGCGGATGGCGCACCCTCCAAACTAATCTCACGTATGGCCTCCAAATATGAAGGCTCACGGGCTTGATATGGAGCGCCTTGCATAAATTATGCCGATCCAGAGGTATACAACGACTCTATTGAAGTGTAATTTTGGATCAAAATAATCATATTGACGATTCTTATAACAATTGAACCATTTCGTCTACTCTGATAGGATTGCTCTAACATCATACTTATGTATTGTACTTTTTTTGAAGTGGTAGTAGTATATCATACCCTTAAACGATCTTAGCAGAACCGCAATGCCACGGTCGGGGTCCAGCCGCGTGCAATGGAAATCAAAAGCGGGACATGCCGAGAAAATTAGTGGCAAACCAATATGTGCAAAAGAATTGAATAACTATTTAATCCGCATTGCATAAACATAGATATAGTTAGAGATAATTAACCATTAATTAACAATTTGATCAACGTATATGCAAATAGGCGGGCACATGATCAGCAAAAGTATGATATGTGGTAGCAGGGGATACGTACATCCGGTTTGAATGACGGTCCAACAATAGGCTATGTATATAGGCATATATCCTTATTTGTATCAGTTATGACTTGTTATAATTTTTTGTCATACTTTAATGTTGAAGATTGATATACTTTTGAACTCTAATAAATACTGTCTGCGTCCGGGTTTGTTAGTCTCACCATATTTTGGGTCAAAATTTGACCACATATTTGGCCACAAAAATGTTAATACATGTCATAAAAAGTTATATTGTTTGACTCGTTCAAAGTGTTCAGTGATATTACTTTTGCTATGTATAATTTATATTTTATTAGCTTAAGTCATGGTCAAAATATAGTTTAAAATGAGGGTACAAGTAAAACCGGATGGATTTTAGTATATGGCTGTGTGAATATGACCAGCAAATGTGCAACAGCTAGCTAACAAAGGCTGTCACACTTCAGGCCCACACAAACCATACACACACGTACGATTACAATTTACTACGGTGCACACGCAATGCATGCATGCATGCCTTGATGCGTTCCGCCCTGATTTCACGCCTTAAGCAAATGCAAAAGCACTTAGGGGGAGTATAGCACACACATAGTAGTCGGATAAAAGATCAAAGGCGACGTTGATGACGGAGTGGAGTAGGTCAGTTAACTTGGGACGTCGACGACCTTGAAGCTGTCGCGGTTCTTGAGGACAACGTCGTACATGTGGGTGGAGCGGAACTTGGTGAAGTCCCGCGGGAGCGAGATGAGGTCGATGCCGCCGTCGCGGCGGTGGAGCTGCACGATGTCGCGGTTCTCGTAGTAGCGCTCCCAGCCGTGCGCGCCGAGGCGCCGCTCCAGCAGCTCCAGCGTGGTCATCCTCTCGCCGGTGGGCACGTAGAGCAGCGCCTTCCGGCCCGCCGCCAGCTGCTCCGGCTGCAGCTGCATCACGCCGTTCTTGAACACCCACACGCCGGAGCCCGAGCCCGAACCAGACATCCCGGCCCTTCTCTAGCTGGCTGAGATGTGCGCACGCTATCGATCAGCAGGGGTGGTGCATATATATAGGCCAGCGTTGCGCGCGCGGTAGACAAGTGCACCATCTAGATTCTAGGGTCGAGATTCTCGATGATTTGCCTATTCGGGTGCTCCTCTTTGGGAATAGTTGCGGCTGGTTTTAGCCTCTCCCGTCTTTTCAGTCGGAAAAGAATGTTCGTCGGGCGAAAGTGGAGGCCGACGTTACGTGAGTATCTCCCGACGCAGCAGAGTGTTGTCTCGTGCACTGCCGTTCCGGAGCCGGTGCTCTGTACTTGCGCACATGCGTTGGAGTTGGACGACATGCTCGCAATCGCAAGACGCAAGTGCATGTATCTGCCGCCTCTTTGCCTCGTCGCTCTCTGTCTCATCTTGTCACTTGTCCATCTTGCCGCCGCCGCCGTCGCCGCTGTTTTGCTCTCCTGCAAGCTAGTCGTTGCCGACACTCTCGGCCATACCCGGTGCGCCGCTATATATATTGCTATTTCCGGTGACCACCGCACAGCTGTGTCAAAGGCAGGACAATTCTTTTGTTTATTTCTTTGTTTGATTGTGAGAGATCTTTAACAGCTACGCTAGTCCAAACTTTTAGATTATGTCGGTTGCTTGAAAACTAAACAGATTTTTGTAGAACAGGGGCCGGAGGCGAGAGCTAACCACAATTTTCAACCAAAAGATAATGAAGGAAATAGGGGATGTAATCCCACACGGCAGATAAAAACTGCTAAAGGAAAGCTAATGGACTACAAACAAAGAAGCAAAAGGAACAATGTCTAAGCCTCGACCTGCGGTGGAACCAGAGGGATAGACCAAGTCTTTTGAGGGGACGTCATGCCATTAGAAGAAGATCATGCCTTGGTTCGGTCCCATTTGGCGAGACGTTTGCCTTCCACCTCCACCACCGAAGAAGACCCATTTCTTCTCGCCCTAGTTCAAAGGGCCTCGCATGCGGCAAGGTAGAGCAACTCACCCGAGAGCACGCACGGACACAAGACTAGCTACCAAAGATACGCAACATCGAGCATGACCACCTCACCAAACAAAGAGAGCACGTGGACAATCGTCATCTCACACAAAACAAATCACATTGAGAACGCCTACAATAGAACAAGATCGCCGCTGATGACACGGCGAAAAAATTGAGTAACAAAGTCATGAAGCCACGCCAGAGCTAGCCAGGATCGCTGGTACTCATACCCACTACTGCATTGCTATCGCCGGAGAGGGAACGCGATCCTCTCTCCCTAAGCTCAAGGGTGTTGTGTCGTCGGGCAATCTAGACCACTCGGAGGAGAAGAGCATGCCGTCTAAGGAGGAACCAAATTTTCCTTGGTACTATGCCCCATGAAGTTCAAATCAAGCCCCTGAAGGAACCTACGAGTTCACAACTGCACATACATCACCCCACAACAAGGTGGCGCCTTGGAGGAGTCGGCGATGTAGCAGCATCGCTACCGACCAATCCCAAGGATTAAGGGTTTTCACCCGAGCACGGGGGAAGGAGGAGAGAGGGCATGCATCTCTACATCGTCTCCAAGGGAGGAAATGGCACCCTAAACGTCTTAGACATCCATGGTCATCACCGTCGTCCAAAATTTCCCCCAGACATAGCTCCCGGCTCAACTCCTACTCAGCCTCTCCGCAGTCACAACAGAGGGGACACTATAAGAAATATGTCAACTTGTGACCACCACTATTGGTCACTGAAAGGTCATGGTTTTTCATTTGCAACCTTTTTGTGACCAAAAACAGAAGGTCAAAAGCTGGCGGTCATAAACTGACTATAGCGACATTTATTCTGGAATGGTCGAAGACGTTTACGACCAAAATAAGCCTATTGTTCTGTTTTGGTCACTAGCCACCTCCCCAGGACACGTAGGCATCCAGCGTGGCAAGCTGATGTGGCACAAGATTCAGCCCGGTCCAATTCGGTTTTCTACATGGGCCTAGCCCAACAATTCGGCCCATTTATGTTTTTTTTCCTGAATTTTTTTGGGCCTGTTCTATCATGGGCCTTTACCTTTCCACATAGCCTGTTTCCTTTTCGTTTCTATTTTCTATTTGAGTCGAGGCCTGCTTATAATTATTCTGAATAGCTTTTCAGCTCAGGTTATTTTGGGCTATGGCATCTTAATAGTACAAGTATATTTGGGACGTGACCACTATCAGGTCCAGTAAGAACATTTTTCTAGATAATTTACTGTTCAAGTAAAATGTACACAACACATTAGAGGAAAATAGCACATACAACAGCAGATAAAATTTCATTACACTCCTACTACAGCTCACTAATACATAGACAGTACATGATACTTCATCCTTCAATTTTTTTACCAACACTAGACAAGTACATCTCACTTAAAATAAATAGTATTGTTCTCGGAAGCAAAATACGCCACCACACGCCATGGTGTGCCATCTTACTCGATCTGGCCTCAAGGAACTAGCAGCGCTACTTGCTCCTTTGGCTGAGAGCTCCTTGCTGTAGAGGATGGCTGAAACTCGGATGCAAAGCTCCCTGCACATGACATATTGTGTCAATGCTTGCAGCAACAAAAAGAACTCACCTACCATAGAACTTGCACAGTAATGTATCAACCACCAAACTGTATGAAACAAAAACAAACGAGAGGGGGAGGAGTTTATACCTGATCTTCTTGAGCCTCTCCCCAAGCAAAAGCATCATCCAAGGTAATCGTCTAAACAAGAACACTCCTTAAGATTCTGGAAATGGACCAACACAGTAGTAGTGAAGCTATGCGGGGATCTTTGTGAAGCAGTTTATCGCTTCTTGGAGACACCAACAGTCTTCCCTCTCCTGTCGGTAGTCTTGGTGTGCTGACCACGGATACACACGCCCAGTAGTGACGCAGACCACGATGGTTCCTGGGAAAGAGAGCAAGGTTTCAAGCATAAGTGATGGCTCATACATCTATGCACTAAGGAAAAATGCTACTGCAAGAGTGAAGTTTTAAGGAATCAGGCATCAGCATACATCTATTGGAAACAAAGCATTGATATACAAATCAGCAGGGTCACATACAAGGTACACTAGAAGGGTATACATGAATACATTGACAATCATCAATACCAGATTGCAAGACATAACAATTATGTACCTAAGCAAGTCGACAAGGGCATAGGGCAGGATATAAAATCTGGATACAAGTAATAGACAAACTACTATGTAAATACTACAGTGGCATTACTACTAGGACATAAAAAAAAATACTATGTAAATATTACAGTGGCCAAACGGGTGGTGGATTAACACCAACAATGTGCATCGCACAGAATAATTAAGATAGCTAAAAATATGATGATTACTGCAGGTTCTCAAGAATTTAGCATTGTACCCATAAGTGATGTCACTATAATAATTAGAGGCAGATAGCGATTGAGTAGTGTAGAGGAATTATAAAAAGGGATACACATCCTTAAGTTACTTTCTCAAACTAAATTATATAGATATAGAAATATAATGTAGAACATACAGTGTACTATCAAAGCAACCAGAACCTTGTAAAAGTTTTTGTTCATGCAGGCATTGGCATACACATCCGTACATGCAGGCTTATATAGTACCGCTAGAACAAAATACATAACACACAGTTTGCACACATGCCAAGGCAAAGGGGAGCATTGCTTCATTGCTTGATAGTTGATATATATGCCATCAAAAGAGCAGAAGAATAGCCAGTCTAAGTGAGCTAGCCAAATATAGGTGCAGTGCAGTAGTCATCGTTGCATTATAAAATAAGCCAGTAGTCAATCGGCTAAAAAAGTGGAAGTAGCTCAAAAACAACCAGAACATTTGTCCAGGTGACCCGTCCGGAGTAGCGCGTAGTAGAGCACCTGCACCCTGCATCCACGCACATACGAATCAGTCAACGAGTCCATCAACAAGAAAGGGGTCGAGATTTCAATGTGGGGAGGAAGCAGCTGACCGTCCAAAGAAGACAGGCCAGTTATAGATGCAGAGTTAGGCACACTCGATTGTCGATCGCCATCGCTGCTGGCGCCGCCCGGATCGGGGTGTCATGGAGGAAGCGATCTGAAGCATAAAAACTAAGCAAAATTAAAAGCATCAGCCGCTAGAAGCATGTAAGCAATAGTACTGGATAATATTTAGAGCAAAAGACGTTTTATATTTTGAGACAGAGGGAGTATTACATAGTTCATCAAACCCATGTCAAATTAATCTAAAAATGAATTACTAAACCTGCCTGACTAAATCAAACTCAAACCAATGCATCAATCGACACTAGCAGTAGTACACTGAAGAAATCAACACTGAATGGAGGCAATTAATATGTACAGCTAGCACCCATTTGCCTATATTCTACACTTGAATTCAAACCAATCACTCTATTCCAGAAGATGCATGTACATGCATGCAGCTAGCACGCACCGTCAGTTAGCAACGAGGCGAGGCTAGTTTGAAATGGAGGGGAAGCACAACAGAAATCCATCTGCGCCTGAGAGCAGCAGTTGGTAAACCGTGCATGCGTACGCGTGGACACCATGGTTGTTGAGCAAGCACCGAGCTCCTGCCATGGACGTCGATCTAAACTAGCATCACAAATATGCCTCGCTGCAAGAACTAGCTAAACATGCATAACCATTAAGAAAAAAGCTCCTGCAATGCATGAAAACACCTAAATGCAGATCGAGCTAGCTAGGTAGGCAACTACAGAGAAGAGATCAACATCCGACGAAGATCTTATAAAGATCAACATCAGGTTTCCATACACACATAGGATCGCACCAAACGACCGGGCTCCACAATCACGAAGAAGATTAGTGGGAGATCACTGAACAGAGCAGTAGTAAAATGGAGTACCAAGCATCCAAATTCATAGGACAGATAAACATAACAGTAAGGCCACTTCTTCTTGATTCAATAGTACTGGATTAATTTGTCATACCACTTCTTCTTGGTGAATGGATCCACGCTGCAAAACCATGAGAAACAAGGCCAGAAACCGGATCAGCTCATGACGAAGGAAGAGGAGATGAAACAGATCCTAAATCATATGCCTAACGCCTACGAAACAAGCAAAAGCATCAAATCGAAGCAACCTGAACTGGCGGACATCGCGTGGTGGGAGATGAGTCAGCGGCACGTGTCGCTGGAAGTAGTGCTCTCACCGGCACCGTCCTTGGCCAGCTCAACAGAGCCCGCGTTGGCCGCCCTCTGGACGCCTGCGCCACCGCCCTCCGTGCCGGAGCCGGCGGCCCCGGCGACAGCGGCAACCTCCTCCTCCTGGACGTGGCCGTCGTCCGCGTCGAGCGACGAGTGCGGGCGCTTCTGTGCGGGCATTCCGGCCGCCTAGCTGCCCTCCCCGCTCCTTGGCGCGGCACTCGTCGCGGGGGAGAGGATGGTAGGGCACGTGCGGGCGGGCGGAGGAGTGAGAGGGAGGAGGCAGGAGGTGGGTGGAGGCGGGTCGAGTCGAGGGGGAGGCGGATCAAGACGAATTTGGGGAGCGCGAGAAGGCGGCTCCAGATGGATCTGGGGAGCGCGAGGTGGGTGGAGTCTGTTCTGGGGAGCGCGTGCGTGAAGGACCGGCGGTGGGGAAAAGGGAGCGGCGGTGGTGGGGAGAAGGTAGTGGCGGCGGGTGGGAGAAGGGAGCGGCGGCGGCATACGAGAGATGTGCTAGGGTTTCGTGGGTGGACGAGGGTGAGAGGGATGAGAGGGGCATGGGGTGATTCGGGAGGGGGATGGGAGCGACGAGGGCTACCGAGGGCTACCGTTCGATCCGAAGCATCCGACGATGCTTAATCCATGATCCGCGTGATATGTTTTTGGACCAATCACAACGCAGTATCTCTTCGATGGTGTTATGACCATTTAAATTGGTCGTGATCGATTAAAAATAAGATGCTAAATCATGTCAGCTTTTTTACGGCCTAGAAAATTTATAAAAATAAATAGAAAAGAAAACCCTTAGCATTGTGTCACCAAGTGTTATCTACATTTTAGTAAAAATAACAAACTTTGAATAATACAAATATCTCTAAAAGGTATTATCCAGAATGAGTGTTTTTTAAGACAATCATTTTTCGAGAGCCCAAAATTAGTTTTTTTGTGAAGGACCTACAATATATTTGTTGCAAAATTGGACCAAATCAATTTTCTAAAATACTAGGCCATGTTTAATGCACAATTGACCAAATGGTTGGGTGTCAAAAGTTTTGATCCACCTCTGATGAAAAAGACAAATTCTGCCGATTCAGTTGGAAGCAGGTCAAATTTGAACTGCAGCTGTCTCATAGTTTGCTCTTTATTTTTTACAAAAATCATTTCTAGGTACATAAGTATCTATTTAATCATAGAAACACCAAAAAAATCCAAGATTCAACCACTAGCTAGGAACGGTCATTCCCGCCGTTTTGACCGCATTTTGAAACGGGCATAAAAAATTCAAAAAAATCAAAAAATTGGGAAACCTTCGCATTGTGTCATTATATGTGGCCAAGTTCCTAGGAAAAATAACAAACTTGTAATATGGCAATTATTTTTAAAAAGTGTTCTCAGAAACGAGCTATCACGTGTGGAGATCAATGACTTTCAAGCCAAATGATCAATCTTATGGCCACATCCATGGCATAGTTTGTTCAAATGATCTCATATTGTGCACAAGGGTGCATATTGGAATGGCAAACAATGTTGCCTAAGGAAGATTTCATTTTCTTTGGACAAAAAAACCATTTTCCATTTTTTTAGTGCCTAAAAGGAGGTTTTTTTGTGAAGGACCTACCAAATAATTGTTGCAAAATTGGACCAAATCAATTTTATAAAATACTAGGCCATGTTTAATGCACAATTGACCAAATGGTTGGGTGTCAAAAGTTTTGATCCACCTCTGGTGAAAAAGACAAATTCCGCCGATTTAGCTGGAAGCGGGTTAAATTTGAACTACAGCTGCCTCATAGTTTGCTCTTTATTTTTTACAAAAATTATTTCTAGGTACATAAGTATCTATTTAATCATAGAAACACCCAAAAAATTCCAAGATTCAACCACTAGCTAGGAACGGACATTCCCGCCGTTTTGACCGCATTTTGAAACGGGCATAAAAAAATAAAAAAAATAAAAAAATTGGGAAATCTTCGCATTGTGGCATTATATGTGGCCAAGTTCCTAGGAGAAATAATAAACTTGTAATACAACAATTATTTTAAAAAAGTATTCTCAGAAACGAGCTATCACGTGTGGAGATCAATGACTTTCAAGCCAAATGATCAATCTTATGGCCACATCCATGACATAGTTTGTTCAAATGATCTCATATTGTGCACAAGGGTGCATATTGGAATGGCAAACAATGTTGCCTAAGGAAGTTGTCACTTTCTTTGGACGAAAAAATCATTTTCCATTTTTTGAGTGCCCAAAAGGAGGTTTTTTGTGAAGGACCTACCAAATAATTGTTGCAAAATTGGACCAAATCATTTTTCTAAAATACTAGGCCATATTTAGTGCATAATTGACCAAATGGTTGGGTGTAAAAAGTTTTGATCCACCTCTCATGAAAAAGACAAATTTCCGCCGATTCAGCTGGAAGCGGGTCAAATTTGAACTGTAGCTACCTTGTAGTTTGCTCTTTAATTTTTTTTCAAAAATCATTTCTAGGTACATAAGTATCTATTTAATCATAGGAACACCAAAAAAGTTCCAAGATTCAACAACTAGCTAGGAACGATCATTCCCGCCGTTTTGACCGCATTTTGAAACGGGCATAAAAAATTCAAAAAAATCAAAAAATTGGGAAACCTTCGCATTGTGTCATTATATGTGGCCAAGTTCCTAAGAAAAATAACAAACTTGTAATATGGCAATTATTTTAAAAAAGTGTTCTCAGAAACGAGCTATCACGTGTGGAGATCAATGGCTTTCAAGCCAAATGATCAATCTTATGGCCACATCCATGGCATAGTTTGTTCAAATAAACTCATATTGTGCACAAGGGTGCATATTGGAATGGCAAACAATGTTGCCTAAGGAAGTTTTCATTTTCTTTGGACGAAAAAACCATTTTCCATTTTTGAGTGCCCAAAAGGAGGTTTTTTTTTGTGAAGGGCCTACCAAATAATTGTTGCAAAATTTGACCAAATCAATTTTCTAAAATACTATGACATATTTAATGTACAATTGACAAGATGGTTGGGTGTAAAATGTTTTTATCCGCCTCTCGTGAAAAAGACAAATTTCTGTCGATTCAGTTGGAAGCGGGTCAAATTTGAACTGCAGCTGCCTCATAGTTTGCTATTTATTTTTCCCAAAAAATCATTTCTAGTTACATAAATACCTATTTAATCATAAATACATGGTTTGGTGGCGATACGTCGAGGTTTGGGTGGTGGCCGAGGGCCCCAACTCTAGAGCACGTAAACCCGCATGCCCGCCGCGTGGTCACCGCGTGACCGTGGTGTTGCCATGTGGTCTGGGCGGCCTAGGCATGTCTAGTGGGTTGGGCACTCCCCAGGTAGGTGCTAGGAAGAAAATTACAACATAAGATTCTCACGAGGAGACCGATCGATGCTCAAATATGAATTAGCAGTCAAGTGTTTGATTAGCGGTACGGGAAATGTACATGGCTAATGGGCGTGAGTTTTGGCTGAGGATGATCAGTTACTAAGAAGACCGTCTTCACAAATTTTCAGCTCAAAAGGAGGAGCCTAGGTGGTACTTGCTTTGCAAACTACCACACTGGACATGACTACGAATGTTGAAGCTCGGCTCAAAATAATAAATGGATTGAGCTGACATTTGGTGGAGCATGGTTATTTGGGCATAGGAAAGCACTATAGAAACTGGATACTATTTGGACATGCCAAAGTGGTACTTCCTTCACAAACTGTTGTTCTGAACAGAATAGAAAAATGAATATTTTTGAATTATTTTTGAACTAGGCAAGGAAGGTTTTTACATATTTGACGAAGATATGGCCCAAAGAATTTATGAGATTTTTTTGGGAATTTTGGGAATGACAGAAATATAGGTTGCTTCACAACCTAGGGCAAAAACTGCCACATTGACATGACACATAGGCAAAACTGATGAGATGGCGCCTAGTCATAGCAACCCACCACAATTTACAAGGCTATGACCATCTATATTGATCGTTAACAACTAGAAATAAGGCAGCGGACTAGCGTTGTTTGCTTTATGACCATTTCCTCTAATGAAATTATGACCTTTCTGACCAAAATGGTCGTTATGGTTTAGGGTTTAGAGCCCCCCAGACAACTTTTGACCAATTGGTCTAAAATGGTCATAAATTTATGACCAATTCTTCGAGGGTCACTGACAGAAGGTCATAAGTTGACATATTTCTTGTAGTGGGAGACAGAAGTCGACACTATAGAAAATGCCCTCCACCACCGGAAGGGCACAACCCTCACCGCCGAGTCCGCTGCCTCTGAGCCCTGGGTCCTTGCCCGAGAAGAGGAATGGCCGAAGACCTCGCTGCCACCCTTGGTGGCTATGTGTGAGATTCCCGGTGGCTATTTTGGCGAAAGCGAGGGCAGAGGGAGAGAAGGGAACAACGACATGGAGAAAACCTAGTTTCCCCCGAGTATCCCTTGGGTGACGATGTGAGGGACAGGCTGAGGTAACAAAGTGGTAATTAATTTCTGATTTCGTTCTACCGATAGAGGTAATGAATCAATAAGTGGGGAACACATGGCTCAAAATTATGTTGGTGTAGTCTTTTATGGTGGTTGCTTTCATAGTGATGATGAGAGGACACATGGCATAGTAATGGGTTCACACCTATGAGTCAAAGAGGAGAATAGTTATTGTGAAGAAGAGCTAGCATTGGGACTTGCATTGGGTCGGGTTAGTAGTGCATGGCTATGTCAAGCGTCGGACCATATTGGGCTTGGGTCAGCCGTCTTGGTCAATCCATCGCCCCATGCTTGCGTGGCACATGCGCCTCAATGAAGGCTCAAGAACAACACACAATGCATTATATCACTCTCAGACCTTGCCGCATGAACCTGGTCCGACAAGTTGGTGTTACCTATTTCAGGCACTCGTGGGCTGACCCAACTAACAGAAGTGGGCGAGCGATGATCGGTTTCCTTTCCGTTCTCGGTGTGATTTTTCCCTTGTACCCTTTTGTTAGTTTTCTTCTTCAAGTTTTTTGTTTTCTAGTATATTTTTCCTTGCTTCATTTAGCCAGTTTTCTTTGTTTTCTTTATTTTGTGTATTTTATTAATGTTGAGGATATCATTTATCGTTAGCGTCTCGGTTAGCTGGGGATTAGAGATTAATCGGAAATCGGCCGATTAATGGATTTTATCGGTCGATTATTAATCGGCCATTTTTTTGCAAATCTCATGGTCCCAACACGAAAATATGTTATATTCAACATCAAAACAATATTGAACAGAAGTGTTACCTTGATTCCTAGCCTTTAAATCCTCGTATAATGACAAACAAAATAGGACAACGGTACATATAGTGTAACAAGGTCCACAAAACACAAATAAACATAGTTATTGCAAACATAGTGTTATGAATAGGCCCGATTTATCAGTAGATTCCCAAAAAATCACTTCTCACAGCGACAAATTTGACCAAACGATAAACGGTGAAGATAAGGCATAATCTTATCGGTCACCCCAAGAGTAGTGATAAATCAGACGATAAATCGCTGAATCGGAAGATTTTTTTTAACAGTGTTTTTATCTTTTTCAAAATTAATGATCATTTTTAAAAAAAATTACCTATATTTTTTCATGATTATTTAAATTTTCAATCAAGTTTTGAAATACATGAATATTTTAATATATATCCTAACATTTGTCAGTTAACTTTTCTAAATTCGTAATTTTTTAGGAACATATGAACATTTTAAAATTCATAGCTTTTTAAAAAACAATCGAGATCACTAGTTAAAGTTCATGGACATTTTTAAAAATTCAAGAATATTATTTAAAATTAAAGAAAAATAAATAAATCATGCAAAATAATAATTTTGTGATATTTTTTCACTTCCAATTTATGGTATTTTGAAAGTCTATAGTTTCTACCAACCGATTTTCCAAAAGAAGACGAACCTAAGCGAAAGAAAATTGCTCAAAGTGAATGAATGTTCGCACAGGAGGTGCCTCAAAGTGAATGAATGCCGGCTATGTCGGTTCATCATGCTTCTTAATATTGCACGCACAGCAGGCTATTCCCATCTAAGAATGAGCATCGTTTGATACATTTACACGGCTCAAAAGGGCCGTTTGCAACTTTAGTTCATCCTGAATGTATGAACACCTTCTGATGTAGGAGTACTATTTTTTTTCATATTTACTAATGTTGCAGTCATTAATCTGGAGCATAGGCGCAGCCGTTAAACTGCTGTGATTGCGAAACCACGATGGCTGACCTATTAATGTTTGTAGATATGGTTGTCGTGGCCTAATGACCTGCTGTTGTACATGTTTATTTGCCGGCAAGTCGTAAGAGCATCACCTCAGATTGTTATTGCTTTTTTTATTCTTACCTTGTAGGCCATGGAGTGCCTTGATTGCAAGAACACGTATGATGTGTGTGGAGATGTTGAGGGACCAAGTTGCCACATAGCTGTTCCAATGACAACTTTCTATTGGTTTGTCACGATGTTGCTCTACTGTTTTTCAACCTTGTCAATCAGATGTGCTTTTGGAACATTGGAAGATGTATGCAAACCATGAATGCTGTTGATATCAAAGATGGCTACATGGTAAGTGAGCATAACTCTCTTACTATGTTAACACAAGTTATTGTCTCATAAATTTTATGTTTGCATTTGATAGAGGATTCCGAAGAAAGCTCTCTTGTTGAAAGCACCACGGGTGATATGGATGAATCGGTGCAGGTTCCCATGTAACGGCTTCTTTCAAAAAGGCAAACGATGGCAGACTTGTCATACAAGGCGGTTTTCGGAAGTATGTCAGACAACTTGATTTGGAGGAAGACGATCTTGTGGTTATCACAATTCACAGGCGCGCTGGGTCTCCCTCCACAACAGTCCGGATCTGCATCCTATCTTAAACTACTAAATTATGCATATGCACTAGGGGCAATAACGATATATACATCGATGCCAGACTGCTACTCGGCTTAGTGCTGGAATTATTCCAACTAGCAGGCTACGTCGTTGTTTTAGGCCAGGGGAATTATATCTCGCTTACAGCGTGTCAGGAACCTGACCTTGGGCAACATCAGTGACTTTAGTCCCACCTAGGATATGGGAGGAGGCTAGGAGCTTCTTATAAGGGAGAGTGCCACACTCCCTTCAGGCCGGTCTTTTGGAATGTTGTGGGCTTTCTGCTTATAGTGGAGTGTCCGATGCGCACCGGAAACGTCCGAGCATATGCCGATGGACCGGGAGCTGGGCCTGGGTTGCTAACAAGTGGTATCAGAGCTGGGCCCCACACCACCCTAAGGGGGGCTTCCCTAGGGGGGTGGGGTGTCAGGAACCCGACCTTGGGCAACGTCAGTGACTTTAGTCCCACCTCGGATATGGGAGGAGGCTAGGAGCTCCTTATAAGGGAGAGTGCCACACTCCCTTCAGGCCGATCTTTTGGGATGTTGTGGGCTTTCTGCTTATAGTGGAGTGTCCGATGCGCACCGGAAACGTCCGAGCATATCTCGATGGACCGGGAGCTGGACCTGGGTTGCTAACACAGCGAGACGTAGCTCCACCTCGCGGGCACGGCTATGTCTCAGACTCTCAGTAGAGCGTTTGTGCATCTATACACCCAGTTTCAATTTTCTCCCTCATTTTTTCCTTTTTCTAATTTTTTAAACATTTCACAAAATTTTCAAATATATATATATTCCAGTAAAACTTACTTATGTTTTAAAAACAAATTGTGCCGCTTTCAAAAAATTGTTGATAGCATTTGAATATTATATCAATGCATATTTGAAAAAACAATGTATAAAATATATTCGAAAACATAGTTCAAAACACGAGTTTGCAAAAAAAGTTAAACATGAATTTTCAAAATGGTAAATGACTAAAAATTAATGGTTCAGATGTATATGAAAAATGCATGTTGTTTATGAAAAAATGTAGACATAAAACATGTATCTGGCAAAAATCATTGTATTTAAAAAGTGTTAAATATGTATCAAAATTATTCCTTATGTATAAGAAAAAAATTGAATGAAAGGGCCCCCCCCTCCCCCCGCTCCATTTTTTATTAATGAAGCGAACTGGAAACAGTCAACCACGAGTTCAAACTATGTATAAGAAAAATGTACAATGTATATCATCAAAGTAGACAACGAAATGTGTCGAGGCACGACTTAAAAATGTGAAACGTATAAAAAATAATGTTTCATAACTATACAAAAAATGTACAACATGTATAAAAAAGTAGACATAAAAGCATATATTATAGCAAAATGTTAATGACGTATTTAACAATTGTTAAACATGTATAAGAAAATTCTTCATGTATACAAAAATTGTAGACATAAAATATATATATTTCGAATAATTTAATCATGTATTGGAAAATTGTTAAACATATATAAAATAATGTTCTTGATGTATACAAAAAATGTACATTGTTTGTGAAACAAATTGACATGTGTTGAACAAAAAAGAAAAAACAAAGTAAACCAAATAAAACAGTGGAACAAAATAAATATCGAAGAAATCCAATGAAAATCGAGTAAGAAACAAAGAAAAATGAAGAAAATGAAAAAGAACAAGAATAAGAAAAAACCGAAGAAAAACAAAAGACCTAATGTAAAATAGTGGAAAACAGTCAACCTGATGCTACAGTAATGGGCCAGCCAAATCGAGACGTAATACGTCTCGGTACGGGTGACATATAGCTCCTGAGCTGCCTCGCCTCTAGCGCTGGGGGCACACTAGCTTTAGTGGGTCAGCTAATTAAAGCGTTTTGGAAACCCGTCTATAGAACCTTTCATGCTTTTTCTTTCTTTTTTTTCCCTATTTTATTCGTTTCTTTACTAGATTTCTTCAGTGTTGGACCCATCTCTTTGACGCGAGAGGCATTTGTCCTTGGCATAGTACGGGGAGGAGTAGAAGGTCACTGTCTCGGGGGCCGCTGCCCCACACGTGACCTTGGACCTTCTTCGCAGAGCTTGTATAGAGGAATTGGACAAAGATTGTGTCGTCCTTTCGGGGGATGACATTGTAGTAGCGTTCGTCCGGAAGCACCATCTACAAAGCATTCCGAACCGATTGCTCGCGGTCCCGCGACAGGACATTTTTTGTCCCACCTGAACCCATTACAAGTTGGAGAAGAAGTTTGGCACCACCTGAACAATATTGTTGTTGTCGGCAGCCATTGTGTTCTCTAGCAAGCTTCTTTTGCGCTTTCGTTGGGAAGGAACGAGGGGGAGAATGTGGGAATGTAGTCCTCATCGAACATTTTGCCATGGTATTTGTAGTGGAATGGGCGTGGGCATTCGCAAAAATTAATTCTCTCTTCAATGTGGCGGAAACCACGATGGGAATATGAATGGATTCCCATGAGTGAAAGCATGCTGGACGATATGAACTCGAGACTTGTTTAGTGTCACACCAGTGTCATCACATTATGATTAGAGGTTATTAGTGGTGTAGTTGCATTCCCCAATGCTACTAGAGTCAACGAGCCAAACACCACTAATAAATGGGCCACTACTAGGAAAAGGCCTACTAGTGGCGCACCTGTTTTGCCTACTAATGGCGCACTACAGGTGCGCCACTAGTATCACGCCATTAGTATCTGGTATACTAATGGCGCATCATGTAGTGCGCCATTAGTATAGCCCACAGTGCGTTATTAGTATGCCTCCCAGGGGGCCATATTTACTGATGGCGCACTGTTGGATGATGCCATTAGTGTGCTCTGGCTTACTAATGGCGCACTATGTGGTGGTACGTCACTAGTATGAATATTAGGGATTTTTTTCTGATATTTTCACAGGTTACAAAATATATTATTGGACAGAATATAGCTAGCACCACACAGCAACAACAGATTCATCATATTAGCCTCCGAATATAATTCATCATATTAGTCTTCGAATTTAAAATATCGAACAAAGTTAGAACATTACAAGTCTCGAAACCGCGAGTAGCGAGTTTGTCTTCACATTACAACTCGATATCGATCATCTAAACTACCATCACATAGAAAAGAGCTGCGGTCATCACGATGAGCATAATTGCGATGAAACTGGTCTTCATCCGGTTCCTCCAACGCTCCCTCCTCTCTCCCGCTAGATAGCGCGCGTATCTAACTTCCGCCTCCGCCCTAGTGGTGTACCCTTTGTAACTGTTACCGCTGAAATGGTGAATCTGTCTCCGACACTCCTCCCAGTCATCGTAGACTCCGGGAACCTTACCCTTGTACACGACATACGACGACATCTCTATGCACTAGCCAAACACAACGTTAGTAACAATTCACAGACAATACATAAGTAATATATAAGTATGCAACAAAAGGATCGGAAGAGAAAAGCAACACATTAATAGAACGATTCATGGTCCTACTAATAAATAGCATTGATTACATATAGGATGAACGACTGTCCAAACCAAAGAGACATACAAGTTCATTAAAGTTTAATTACAACATGAGCCAATCGATGTTTTAGAACTACACATAGCATCACTACTTTTGACTCGACTCAGGGACCGGAGCATGGATGAAGCCGCCGTCTCTCGTGATGGTCATGAAATCGCGGGCGTTGTCAGCCCGCATTTGTAGCGTTGTGTCTATCTCACTTTTGGACGGTTGATATCTGAGGTAGAACTGCCCCGAGGTACGAAGGACATCTTGATGGATGATTTCCGCAAACTCCGACTGGATGCGAAATAATTCTTGTCTGATGTCCGCGTCCTGGATTGCCGACAATCTTGCGGCCCAATCTTTGAGATTATTTGGTAGCAGAAGGTGATTATGGTCCCGTACGATCTCCCGCATGTGATGGAGGGCGTAGTAGGCATCCTTATGACCGCCAGGCGGCTGCTTGACGCAGGGAAACATCGTAGTGTGGGCGAACACGTGCTTGCCGTACCTACGAACTGGCCTGGTGAAGGTGCCTCCAGATCTGGCGTAGCCGGGGAGAACATCATCAAGAACTTTCTTGATATTTGTGTAGTCTTTCTTCGACTGATGGTCCGAGTCGAAATATGTGGCCATGGAATATTTTGGGCTTAGGAGGATGAGTGTGCAATGTGTGTCACTGCATAAAACACGGAATGTTAGAAAAAAAGAACGATCGAAATCTAAGAAATCATATGTTACGGGGTGGTGAGGGGATGACTTACTCGGGAAAGTAAGGCACGCGGAAGTTATCCTTATCTGGGTTTGCCAGAATGACGCCTTCGAGGTAAGAACTCGCGACCTGCCGGTCCCCAGCGCTGCCCAAGATCTTGGCACGCATGTAGAAGGGGTCGACTATCACGATGTCCAGGGTCTTGTCTCTAATGATCCGCATCTCCATACTCAGCGAAAATAGCCGAACGAAGGTGTAGTGCAGCGGATGAAGGTTAAACATAGCGAAGATGTCATCAAACCGCAGGATGATCGTACCCCCGATGGCGTTGTCCACAAAGCCCTTGCCCTTTGGCACCTTGGCCATGAAAATCGGGTATGCCACATCATTCTCGGAGAGACGCCGCTTCTCCAAAGAAAGAACACTATCATGCAGACTCCACATAGCACCGGTTGCATCATTGAGCAGATTAGTCGGTAGCATCGGCCTACCCGCCACATGCACCCTCCTCGAGATATCCTTAGGTGAAGGTGGACCGTCCTGAGCACGGATCGTACTCGGTGCCGGCTGGTTGGCATCCTTGTTACTCTTTCTTTTCCGTCCCTTCTTCTTCTGCTGTAATGGGATCAAGTTTTGCTCACAGACTGCCTTCTTGAGTGTGTTGGGGCTGATAATAGTTGGCACCTCGGCTATCTGAGGCTCGGTGAAGGCGGCAGCTGGAGGCGTCTCCTGAGAACTGAACGCCAGACGACGCCTGTTGCAATTTGGTTTCTCTGCGGTACCAGCATGATCGCAGTCATCTTTTTCAGGGTTGGGTTCTTGAGAAGGAGGCCTGAAGAATTCGTCACCGTGCCCATGTTCGGCAAAGTACTTATCGACGTTGGTAAATGTACAGTCGTCGTCCGGATCCTGTGCCATATGCATGTTTGGATCCTGTGCCATAGGGATGTCCGGTAGCGTTGCGGCGGTCTTGCCATGGCTTAGCGTCGGCACGACTGGCGGTGTTGTCTTTGGGGTGGTGTCCCCCGCCCCCAAACGAATCTGGCTCTTCGGCCAAAGCAGGGGCCAGCTTAGGCAGACGCTGAGGGTCATCACATCATCTTCGTCGGCCCCGGCGGGTCGAATCAGAGGTAACAACTCGTCGCAGCCTGGCAGCATCCGAACCAGTTGAACCCTATACACGGTGGGTGGCAATGGATTACCATGGAACACGGGGTTGCCCGGTTGAACGATTTTGCCCTTGGCGATATCGACCAACTCGTCGTTCACGAAGTGCAGGAGAGTGCACGGAACATCGGCGGCGCCCTGCGAAAACATGTAGGGCGTCAGGGATGCCCAGTCAAAGGCAAGGAGATGAAGTCCTCGGCCGAGAGGCTTAATTAGTTACCGTGATGATGGCGTCGAGCTCGGCTAATGTTGAGGCACCGCCAACGGCGGGCGTGCAACTGACGGAGGGGCCGCTTGCTGCTGAGGTGCCGGCCGGCGTACACCCGGGTGCATTAAGCTCCAATGCCCGTGCCGGCGTCGGAGACACCAATACCGCCTCCGCCGGAGAAACCAATGGCGTCGCCTGCGAGTTGTGCGAGTTGCTGGCCGTGAAGCTGGGAATCGGGGACGGCCCCTGTTGGCCGCCCGCAATCCACGTCGTCAGCCCATGAATCAAGGTAGGCATAATGCCGGTGAGCATCGATCCCAGTTGTTGTTGCACTTGCTCTTGGACAATCTCCGGAATCCGCGCCACTTGTGCCTTGAGTTCTTGAACCTCGCGCGACTGGCTTTCCGAGCTGGTCTTTCTCTCCTTTCGCCCACCAGCGTTATAGTAGGACGACCATTTTGTGGACAAGCCTTTGCCGGTCACACGACCAGCTGACGACGGCTTACTGAGCTTATCCTTTTTTTTCATTACGTTCAACGCCCTATTTAGAGTGTTGTCTCGAGGGGTGCTTTGAGATGACCCCGCGCTACTGCTTTCAGTCTCCCGTGGAAGGAATGTGAACCATTTAGAAATTTGGCTTCATTAATTAGAATGCAACCATATGGAGCTAATTACGCGGGGGTGTATTCCTTACCAGAACAAGCTCAAGCGCCCTGGTCTTCGGATCCGTGGTAAGCTCCTTTGTTACCGGGTCCTTCTTGTACCAGGCCCTGACATAGTTCCTGGTCTGCTTGTCACGGTATTTCTTGAAGCGGGGCAGTAGGCCTTGCTCGGCATGCTCCGCGTCCTCCTTGTCCCATATAGGCTCCGCCACTCTGTAACCGCCGGGACCGAGTTTGTGTTCCCCTAAGTTCAACTCCCGCATTTCTTTCCCCCACTGACTTGATTCAGAGGTTGTGCTGCTCTCGCACTTGATCTTGAACTCCTTGTAGCCATCTTCGCTGATCGAAGGATTTTTCGCCTTGATCTTCTCATAACTATCACCTTTCTCAATCATTGTCTTCACCATGCTTCTCCAAGTAGATAGGGCCGTGCTCATCCTCGTGAGGGCGGCACTGTTCACTTTATTCCCTGAGAGGCATGTGTTTTCAAATTCAGCGGGGAACTTGTATCGTTCGTGTAGCTTTGTGAAGAGGAGGGTGCGCAAATTCCCTCGGTCCTTATGCCTTAGGTTCTCGGTGTTGATCGAGACGGTGCTCCGGAGAATGCACCCGAGCTAAAGCGAGTACCCCTTGACTATTTCTTTGGGCGCCGTTGGATGCCCGTCGGAGTTCACTTGAGTAAATTCCTCCTTGACAATGCGGAGCATGTTCGAGAGCCGGTCCTTCCGTTGCCTCTTCGGTTGGCTGCCATCTGTGCGTGCGCTGGCATCATCAGTGGTGGCATCCTCGGCGGCACCATCAGTAGTGGCATCCTCGGCGGCACCATCAGTGGTGTCATCCCCAACGCCACTAGGGGTTGTGTAGTCAGGATTGGTGTCTTCCGTGGCGTCCTCATAGCGGTGAGGTTGTTCCTCCATCTCCTGGGACAGCTCCCAGAATTGCTTGCCGCCCGAACCGCCGGCCTCATTGTTGTGGGCCATGTTTCGCTCTAAATAGGAAAAATGTTTGGTCAAAAAGTTGGTTATTATCAACGAACAAGATCATGGTCTCATCATTTAGGGTTTGTCGACACTGAGGCATCCTAAAAGCTAAGCTTTTATCATTTAGGGTTTGTCGACGCCGAGGCATCCTAAAAGCCTAAGCTTTCATCATTTAGGTTCTTATCGACACCGAGGCACCCTAAAAGCCAAGGTTTTATCATTTAGGGTTTGTCAACGCTGAGGCCCATGCATAACACAAGAGGCAGTTGATCCTACTTAATTAAGTACTAAGATACCCCGGCCTATGCATTAGTAGCAAGTACCCCATAGTCCGATTTATAACAAAGTCATGCTAAAATTCACAGAAAATTTCAGCATGACCTTTGCTGAAAATAGGACATATGGAGTACCCGAATTTGGCAGAACGGAAGTTAATCGACATTCTGGCAAACTCAAGGGCCTCTCGGGGTACCTGCAAAATCATCACGACACGATGGTTGATAACCCACAAGCACTACAGGAATCAGCTATTTTTCCGTCTGCCACGGCGGACGGCAAAGGCATGAACGGCGGACGGCAAAGGCCTTTGCCGTCAGCCGCGGACGGCAAAAGACTCCGGCAAAGTAGGCTACGGTAAACAGCTACTTTGCCGTCTGCTTCCTGGCGGCTGACGGCAAAGGCCCTTTGCCGTCTGCGGCAGACGGCAAAGAGAGCGGACGGCAATAATTGCGCTGTCAGTCCGTTAAGTGGCTAACGGCAGGCTTTGCCATCCGCCGCTGACGGCAAAATTTCTAGTGTCTTTGCCGTCCGTCGTATGATGTCATCTACACGTCACTACATGGCAGGTTCTTTGCCGTCTGCCACTGATGGCAAAGTGCAGGTTCTTTGCCGTCTGCCACTGATGGCAAAGTCTTTGCCGTCTGCCACTGTAGGCAAACTGACCAAATGGGTCAGCTCCCAGGAAGCACAGCTGGATGCCACGTGTCTTCTTTGCCGTCCGCGGCAGACGGCAAAGAGCCCGTTGCCGTCGGTGGCAGACGGCAAAGAGCCTGCATATTGGCTCTTTTATCTGTTTTTTATTAAATCCAACAATTTTCATCACAAATATATATATGACATATATAGATATATTTCAAAAGGCCATTACAGAGCAAACATATAAGATATCCAACACATAACTTCATCATCCAACCATATATATTACATGCATAGTTCCATCATACATAACAAGTTCAACATAGAGGCATCCAACCATATATATTACAATAGTTTCATCCAACGATACATGCATAGTTCAACGATACAAAAGAAACAGAGAAAGGGATAAGGAGCACTCCATCTATGCAAGCTTTCGTCAAGTGAATGAAATTTGCAAAATGAAAAATAAGAAAGTTAGAACAAGAAGAGTAGAACAAGAAGAAGAGTAGAACAAGAAGAAGACTAGAACAAGAAGACTAGAACAAGAAGAGACTAGAACAAGAAGAGTATGTCATTTATGAGCTAACTTACGTGAAATGGATCATATATGAGCTAACTAAGTTGAAATGGGTCGTTTATGAGCTAGCTAAGGTGAAATGGATCATTTATGAGCTAACTTAGTTGAAATGGGTCGTTTATGAGCTAACTAAGGTCAAATGGATCGTTTTTGAGGTAGCTAAGGTGAAATGGATCGTTTTTTAGCTAACTTAGGTGAAATGGATCATTTATGAGCTAACTTAGTTGAAATGGATCGTTTTTGAGCTAACTTAGGTGAAATGGATCATTTATGAGCTAATTTAGTTGAAATGGATCTTTTTGAGCTAACTTAGGTGAATGGATCATTTAAGAGCTAATTTAGGTGAAATGGATCTTTTTGAGCTAACTTAGGTGAATGGATCATTTAAGAGCTAATTTAGGTGAAATGGATCATTTTTAGCTAACTTGGTGAAATGGATCGTTTATGAGCTAAATTAGTTGAAATGGATCGTTTATGAGATAACCTAGGTAAGATGGGTCATTTTGGAGTTAACCTAGGTGAAATGGGTCATTTTAAAGCTAACGTAGGTAAAATGGATCATTTAGGAGCTAATCTAGGTAAAATGGGTCATTTTTTAGCTAACTTGGATAAACTGGATCATTTATAAGCTAACCTAGGTAAAATGGGTCATTTTAGAGCTAACTTAGGTAAAATGGATCGTCTATGAGCTAACTAAGCTAATTATGCAATTTTTGACATAAGTAAGCTAAGTACAGATCGTTTTAGAGCTAACTTAGGTAAAATGGATGGTTTTGGAGGTCAGTAAGCTTATTAAGTCATTTTGGAGGAGAAGAAGCTAAGTCTAGGTCATTATGGTAAGCATTGGAGGAAATAAAGCTAAGTCTAGGTCTTTATGCATGTGTTAAGCAAAACACTAGATAAACTTACCAAGATCCAGGAGGTGTAGGAGCGGGGTGGCTCGTGTCGGTAGCTGGAGAAGGATCGTGCGATGCTTGTCTGGAGTTACACTGCACCAAAGATCATTTCCAATGTCTTGTTAGCATGATGACACTCAAATGTTAAGACTAGCAAGTAATGTCCATTCAAATAAAACTCACCGTGGTCCGTGGATAGCGTTGGACAATTCAAAAGAATCAAGGTTATAAATATGCAAATGCATGCATATTTATAACTATGACGCTTTCGAACGGGAGACACATATTGGTTACACATACTGATGATTCAAGACACATATATAGCTAGCTACCAAATTTCATGTCATTTGTGCAAATAATTAATGGGGGAGAAGGACATGTCATTTGTGCTCACCCACGAACGAAGGGGCAGAGCTCGTCAAACGCACGGCGCAGTCGTCGAACACCAAACCTCGCAGCGATGAAACAACTGCACATTTAAATCTACCCGATCAACACAATTATATATGATGTTTTTCATAACAAAATCGAAAAATATATGACCTAACTAATAATTCACAAATATATAACCCCGTCGGCCTCTGGAAGGCCAAAGAGCACCTTTTCGGGAGGTTTAGGGGGTCGGGGTGTCATGTCGGTGTCGGGGTGCTGTTTCGGGGTTAGGGTGTCGTGTCGGGGTCGGGGTGTCAGGGTGTGGTGTCGTGGTCTGTGTGTCGGGGTGTGGTGTCGGGGTCGGGGTGTCGGGGTCAGGGTGTCGGGGTCA
>NC_041388.1:688219733-688229389 GCF_002162155.2 Triticum dicoccoides
GGGGGCGGGGGCGGCGGGGGCGGGGGCGGAGGAGGTCGAGGGAGAGAGATGAGTAACGGGCGGGGGAGGGGGCTCGGCCGTTAGTTAGGTTAGTTAGGGTAGCCTTTGCCGTCCGCCCTCCTTTGCCGTCCGCTTTTCTTCATATTTGCCATCTGCGGCGGACGGCAAAGCGGGGGGACGTTAAGTATTTTTTAACCAGCTCCTCAGAGGCCCCCCCCTCCCTCTTTGCCGTCTGCTAGTGGACGGCAAAGATTCTTTGCTGTCAGCTAGCGGACGGCAAAGAGCTGGCTGATGGCAAAGGCTTTCTTTGCCATCAGCCAGTTCTTTGCCCTCTGCTTTCGGGTAGCTGATGGCAAAGAGCTTCTTTGCCGTCCGCTAGCTGACGGCAAAGAGCTGGCAGATGGCAAAGTAGCTGATTCCAGTAGTGAAGTATAGGGGATCAATTGTAGCCTCTTTCGATAAGTAAGAGTGTTGAACCCAATGAGGAGCTAAAGGTAGAACAAATATTCCCT
Organism: Triticum dicoccoides; assembly: GCF_002162155.2. NCBI lineage: Eukaryota > Viridiplantae > Streptophyta > Magnoliopsida > Poales > Poaceae > Triticum > Triticum dicoccoides. Next base: position 688,220,246 of record NC_041388.1, read on the forward strand.
CAAGTTCTATCGACCACCGATACAACTCTACGCATGCTTGACATTCGCTTTACCTAGAACAAGTATGAAACTAGAAGTACTTTGTAGCTGTTTTTGGGTAAGCTTGCAAGAAAGTAAAGAACACGAAAATAAAAGCTAGGGGTTGTTTAGATGAAGACACAACTAAATTAGTTTTAATAGAGAGCTTTTGTCAACAAGAAAGTTATTTGTCCCTAGGCAATCGATAACCAGACCGGTAATCATTATTGCAATTTTATTTGAGGGCGAGGCATAAGCTAACATACTTTCTCTACTTGGATCATATGCACTTATGATTGGAACTCTAGCAAGCATCCCCAACTACTAAAGATCATTAAGGTAAAAACCCAACCATAGCATTAAAGCATCAAGTCCCCTTTATCCCATACGCAAACAACCTACTTACTCGGGTCTGTGCTTCTGTCACTCACGGCACCCACCATAAGCAAATCATATAAATATTGCAAACCGTACATCGGGAATCCCTCACGCTTGCGCGACACGGAGAGCACCATAGGACAGCACCAATAATAAAACATACAACTCAAACCAATCACGATCATCAAATAGCCATTAGGACAAAACAGATCTACTCAAACATCATAGGATAGCCATACATCATTGGGAAATAATATATAGCATTGAGCACCATGTTTAAGTAGAGATTACAGCGGGTAAGAGAGAGGTTACACCACTTCATAGAGGGGGGAAGAGTTGGTGATGATGGCGGTGAAGTTGTTGGTGAAGATTGCGGTGATGATGATGGCCCCCGGTGGCACTCCGGCGCCACCGGAAGCAAGGGGGAGAGGGCCCCCTTCTTCTTCTTCTTCTTCCTTGACCTCCTCCCTAGATGGGAGAAGGGTTTCCCCTCTGGTCCTTGGCTCCCATGGCGTGGGAGGGGCGAGAGCCCTCCCAGATTGGATCTATCTCTCTGTCTCTCTCTGTTTCTGCGTTCTCCCTGGCTCTGTTTCACCGTTTCGTGTATATATGGAGATCCGTAACTCCGATTGGCCTGAAACCTTCGCCGTGATTTTTTTTTCCGAAAATTAGCTTTCTTGCGGCAAAAGAAGAGCGTCAACCGCCTTACGGGTGGCTCACACGGGTAGGGAGCGCGCCCAGGGGGGCAGGCACGCCCCTACCTCGTGGCCACCTCAGGCACCGTCTCGCGTGGATTTTTCTTCCGGAATTTTCCAAATATTCCAAAAAGTATCTCCGTCTGTTTTTATCCCGTTTGGACTCCGTTTGATATGGATATTCTGCGAAACCAAAAACATGCAACAGACAGGAACTGGCATTGGGCACTGGATCAATATGTTAGTCCCAAAAATAGTATAAAAAGTTGCCAAAAGTATATGAAAGTTCAATAATATTGGCATGGAACAATCAAAAATTAGAGATACGACGGAGACATATCAGCATCCCCAAGCTTAATTCCTGCTCGTCCTCGAGTAGGTAAATGATAAAAAAGATAATTTTTGATGTGGAATGCTACCTAGCATAATCTTGATCATATGTCTAATCATGGCATGAATATTAAGACACGAGTGATTCAAAGCAATAGTCTATCATTTGACATAAAAACAATAATACTTCAAGCCCACTAATACAGCAATCATGTCTTTTCAAAATAACAAGGCCAAAGAAAGTTATCCCTACAAAATCATATAGTCTGGCTATGCTCCATCTTCACCACACAAAATACTCACATCATGCACAACCCCGATGACAAGCCAAGCAATTGTTTCATACTTTTGACGTTCTCAAACCTTTTCAACTTTCATGCAATACATGAGCGTGAGCCATGGACATAGCATTATAGGTGGAATAGAATGGTGGTTGTGGAGAAGACAAAAATGAGAAGATAGTCTCACATCAACTAGGCGTATCAACGGGCTATGGAGATGCCCATCAATAGATATCAATGTGAGTGAGTAGGGATTGCCATGCAACGGATGCACTAGAGCTATAAGTATATGAAAGCTCTAACTGAAACTAAGTGGGTGTGCATCCAACTTGCTTGCTCATGAAGACCTAGGGCATTTGAGGAAGCCCATCGTTGGAATATACAAGCCAAGTACTATAATGAAAATTCCCACTAGTATATGAAAGTGATAACTCAAGACTCTCTCTATATGAAGAACATGGTGCTACTTTGAAGCACAAGTGTGGTAAAAGGATAGTAACATTACCCCTTCTCTCTTTTTCTCTCATTTTTTTGTTTTTTTGTTTTTTTTGTAGGCTTCTTTGGCCTCTCTCTCTCTCTCTCTTTTGGGGGCTTCTTTGGCCACTTTTATTTTGATAACCTCACATGGGACAATGTTCTAATAATCATGATCATCATACTTTTATTTACTTACAACTCAATATTACAACTCGATATCTAGAACAAAGATATGACTCTATATGAATGCCTCCGACGGTGTACCGGTATGTGCAATGATCTAGCATAGCAATGACATCAAAAAAACGGACAAGCCATGAGAACATCATGCTAGCTATCTTACGATCATGCAAAGCAATTTGACAATGAATGCTCAAGTCATGTATATGATGATGATGAAAGTTGCATGGCAATATATCTCGGAATGGCTATGGAAATGGCATGATAGGTAGGTATGGTGGCTGTTTTGAGGAAGGTATATGGTGGGTTTATGGTACCGGCGAAAGTTGCGCAGTACTAGAGAGGCTAGCAATGGTGGAAGGGTGAGAGTGCGTATAATCCATGGACTCAACATTAGTCATAAAGAACTCACATACTTATTGCAAAAATCTATTAGTCATCGAAACAAAGTACTACACGCATGATCCTAGGGGTATAGATTGGTAGGAAAAGACCATCGCTCGTCCCTGACCGCCACTCATAAGGAAGACAATCAATAAATAAATCATGCTCCGACTTCGTTACATAACGATTCACTATACGTGCATGCTACGGGAATCACAAACCTCAACACAAGTATTTCTACAATCCACAACTACCCACTAGCATGACTCTAATATCACCATCTTTATATCGCAAAATTATTGCAAGGAATCAAACATATCATATTCAGTGATCTACGGGTTTTATGTAGGATTTTATGACTAACCATGTGAATCACCAGTTCCTGTCCTCTCTCTAAATAAATATAAGTGAAGCAAGAGAGTTTAATTCTTTCTACAAAAGATATGCCCATGCTCTAACAAGTATAAGTGAAGCAAAAGAGCATTCTACAAATGGCGGTTGCCTGAGTGAAGAGAAACAGGCAATCCAAACTTCAAATGATATAAGTGAAGCACATGAAGCATTCTATAAAGCCATACTCAAAAGATATAAGTGAAGTGCAATGAGCATTCTATAAATCAACCAAGGACCATCTCATACCAGCATGGTGCATAAAAGAAAAATGAAAACCTAAATGCAAAAGACGCTCCAAGATTGCACATATCGCATGAACGAAACGAATCTGAAAACATACCGATATTTGTTGAAGAAAGAGGGGATGCCTTCTTAGCATCCCCAAGCTTAGACGCTTGAGTCTCCTTGAATATTTACTTGGGTTGCCTTGGGAATCCCCAAGCTTGAGCTCTTTCCTCTCTTCCTTCTTCTCACATCAAAACCTTCTCAATCATCGAACACTTCATCCACACAAAACTTCAACAGAAAACTCGGTAAGATCCGTTAGTATAATAAAGCAAATCACTACTCTAAGTACTGTTGCAAACCAATTCATATTTTGTTTTTTCATTGTGTCTACTGTAATATAACTTTTTCGTGGCTTAATCCATTAATATAAATTGATAGTTTCATCAAAACAAGCAAACTATGCATCAAAAACAGAATCTGTCTAAAACAGAACAGTCTGTAATAATCTGAATATTCACGATACTTCTGTTACTTGAAAAATTCTACCAAAATTAAAAAAATAAACAATTTGTATAGGAATACAGTGCAAAAAGAATCATAACCATTTGACGTTCCATCTAAAAATGTAAAACCGCGCACTACAGCCAAAGTTTCTATCCTGCATCGTACAAACCATCAAGCAAATGTAAACATCCTAAAGGCAAACCTTGGCACATTATTTTTATATTTAAACTTTATAAAAGCACACAACAGAAATAAATGACTCTCTAAAACTTCTGGGTTGTCTCCCTGACAGTGCTTTCTTTAAAGCCATTAAGCTAGGCATATAGTGCTCAAGTAATGGATCCACCCGGATCCCAAGGTATATCAAAGCCAAATTTAATTAACAATGATTTGTAATTTAGTAGTGAGCACAAAGTAACATGTATCATGCAACAACGAAGTCTAACTCTCTTCCTATGCATCGGCATGTCATAAAAGAACAATTCATGCACACATAGTAAAGGCCAATGCATAGTATAAACAGTTTCTTGCAATTTTGTTGTATTGGAAACATAGAGAGGTGGAGATATAGTTCCTCTCTCATAATAATTGCAAGTAGGAGCAGCAAGCACATGCATATTATATTCATCAAAACCATCATGTGCAATGGTATAGGGCAACCCATCAATGTAATCCTTAATAAGTGCAAACTTCTCTGATATAGTGTAGTTTGGAGAATTCAAAAAGATAATAGGACTATCATGCATGGGTGCAATAGAAACAATTTCATGTTTAACATGAGGAACTATAGCAAGTTCATCTCCATAAGCGTAATTCATATTGGCATCTTGGCCACAAGCATAGCAAGAATCATCAAAAAGGGATATTTCAAGAGAATCAATGGGATCATAACAATCATCATAGCAATCATCCTTCGGTAAGCACGAAGGGGAATTAAACAATGTATGAGTTGAAGAGTTACTCTCATTAGAAGGTGGGCACGGGTGATCAATCCTCTCTTCCTCCTTTTGTTCTTCGCTCTCCTCATCATCTTTTTCATCCAATGAGCTCACAGTTTCATCAATTTCTTCTTCCATAGCTTCCTGCAAAATATTAGTCTCTTCTTGGACAGTGGAGACTTTATCAATAAATGCATTAATATAGTAATTGTATTCATAATTTTCATCGCAATATCTAAGTATAGCAAGATTTTCAGGCCTATAAACATCATCATCTAAAGCTTCATACTTTTCAAACAAAGATTCAATTTCATAAGCAGCCTTAAAAGCAACAAATTCTTCTATTTGTTCCACATCATAGTGATCATATATACCATTAGCATAAGAAGCTAATGTTTCATTAACATTAAATTTGCATGAAAAGGGAAGGTGTGGAGCCTTCATCCTAGAGCAACTAGTAATATCATATCTCAAGCATAGTTGCCAAGCATACCAATGCAACATAATAAATTGGTCCCATAATAGTTTCCCTTTTTGTGTCAAGCGATAATCCCTAAAGTATTCACGTTGATCCAACGTGTCTCCCATTATAAAGTTGAATGGGGTTTTCTCAGGATTATCAAAGTAGTACTTAATATCTTTCACATAATGAGAATCGAGGGTTTTAGGAGTTACCCCATCTCCATGAGTAGAAAGCACACCTAATTTTTTTGGTATTTTGCGTTCCATATCCATAACGAAAGATAGAAAACAACCAAGAACAACAAATAAAAATTACTTAGTGATAAAGCAAACAAGCACACATGAGAATATTCACCCCACGCTATTGCTCCCCGGCCACGGCGCCAGAAAAAGGTCTTGATAACCCACAAGTATAGGGGATCAATTGTAGCCTCTTTAGATAAATAAGAGTGTCGAACCCAACGAGGAGCTAAAGGTAGAACAAATATCCCCTCAAGTTTTATCGACCACCGATACAACTCTACGCACGCTTGACGTTCGCTTTACCTAGAACAAGTATGAAACTAGAAGTACTTTGTAGGTGTTTTTGGGTAAGCTTGCAAGAAAGTAAAGAACACGAAAATAAAAGCTAGGGGCTGTTTAGATAAAGACACAACTAAATTAGTTTTAGTAGAGAGCTTTTGTCAACAAGAAAGTTATTTGTCCCTAGGCAATCGATAACCAGACCGGTAATCATTATTGCAATTTTATTTGAGGGAGAGGCATAAGCTAACATAATTTCTCTACTTGGATCATATGCACTTATGATTGGAACTCTAGCAAGCATCCGCAACTACTAAAGATCATTAAGGTAAAAACCCAACCATAGCATTAAAGCATCAAGTCCCCTTTATCCCATACGCAAACAACCTACTTACTCGGGTCTGTGCTTCTGTCACTCACGCCACCCACCATAAGCAAATCATAAACATATTGCAAACCCTACAGCGGGAATCCCTCACGCTTGTGCGACACGGAGAGCACCATAGGACAGCACCAATAATAAAACATACAACTCAAACCAATCACGAACATCAAATAGCCATTAGGACAAAATAGATCTACTCAAACATCATAGGATAGCCATACATCATTGGGAAATAATATATAGCGTTGAGCACCATGTTTAAGTAGAGATTACAGCGGGTAAGAGAGAGGTTACACCGCTGCATAGAGGGGGGAAGAGTTGGTGATGATGGCGGTGAAGTTGTTGGTGAAGATCGCAGTGATGATGGCCCCCGATGGCACTCCGCGCCACCGGAAGCAAGGGGGAGAGGGCCCCCCTTCTTCTTCTTCTTCCTTGACCTCCTCCCTAGATGGGAGAAGGGTTTCCCCTCTGGTCCTTGTCTCCCATGGCGTGGGAGGGGTGAGAGCCCCTCCGAGATTAGATCTATCTCTCTGTCTCTCTCTGTTCTGCGTTCTCCCCTGGCTCTGTTTCACCGTTTCGTGTATATATGGAGATCCGTAACTCCGATTGGCCTGAAACCTTCGCCATGATTTTTTTCCCGGAAATTAGCTTTCTTGCGGCAAAAGAAGAGCGTCAACCGCCTTAGGGGTGGCTTACGAGGGTAGGGGCGCGCCCAGGGGGCAGGCGCGCCCCTGCCTCGTGGCCACCTCGGGCACCGTCTCGCGTGGATTTTTCTTCCGGAATTTTCCAAATATTCCGAAAAGTATCTCCGTCCGTTTTTATCCCGTTTGGACTCTGTTTGATATGGATATTCTGTGAAACCAAAAACATGCAACAGACAGGAACTGGCACTGGGCACTGGATCAATATGTTAGTCCCAAAAATAGTATAAAAAGTTGCCAAAAGTATATGAAAGTTCAATAATATTGGCATGGAACAATCAAAAATTATAGATACGACGGAGACGTATCAATGGTCGGAGACAAAACCCAGCAAACTAGCACCACAATGTGCCTCTACTTTCATATGGATGAAAAGGCCACAGACCATATGGTCATCTGCTTTCATATGGACAAAAATCAGCTCAACTTATGTGAGCTTCCATTCCAGATCTAATAGGTCACCCAACAAAAAATCATCAATAGTTTTAGCTGAAAAAAATCATGGATTGCTGTTAACTGAAAATTAGTGAAAGAAACTGTTGGTGATCATGGATTACTGTTAATTAAAAATAGAGCATCTGGCTTGTCTTATCATGTTCACTAAGTCCACAAAAATGAATAGGTTCCGTAAACCTGAAGTACTCAACACTGAACATGGTTTAGAGCTCACTACACTACACTACATCGTGCAATGGTTCAGACCTCACTACACTAGAACAAGCTCACTACACTACACTACACATGCTTAAACTCTGAACATAAACAAACACCAGCAATGCAATATGTAAACTACCTCTGTTTCTAGGCAACAAGAGTTATCATCAATGTTTTTGAGTTTATTAAGTACCTTCAGTTCTGAGCTTTAAATGTCAAAAGAGCTTCACAGAATCTTGAATCCTCCAAATCACTCTTAACAGTTCTGCATTGCACAAAGGCAGCAATGAGCCAATGATATCAGTAGCAATAATAGGTGCTTATATTGTCATAATGTCAGTATTAGTTAACCAAAATTCAACCTACAGAGTTCTAGTACAGTGAGTAACTCCTAATTCTTTTAATAGAAGCACAATTAACAACAGAACTAGGGAGTCTAGGACAATGCCACCAGATAGAATTTGAAGGAAAAACGTTCTTCCAGAACCTTCAAGCCACAATCATATATAGAGTGGCTGATCATATAAGCTATATTTAAATAAACATCAACTAAACTTGATGACAAGAAAAACTACAATCACATTGATACAAACTAGAGCATATGGCAATAGTAAATTGCTGCTCCATATAGCAATAGTAATGCACCTAATCAACATTGTAGAGCATCTTGTTACAAACTTGTTCTGATCCTGCAAAGAACAGACTTAACTGTTCGATGCAACATTCTGTAGCAATGTGTTTCAGAACGCTAATCTTGCATAGCAGTTTTACAATCGGTTTCAGAACAATATGATCTCTAGACGCACTAGTCATTCTTCCTGGGCACTAGTCGATGAGGTGGGTATTCACTCGGTGGCTACACGCCAACACAGTATGCCGACGACCTGTACCACGATCAAGGGGAGGGAGGGAATGGGGAGGAAGGGTGGAGAGGGAGGAAGGAGGAAGGAGGAGAGGTACCTGGGCGGGCGCGGCCGGTCACCGGAGGGGTCAGGGTCGAGGTCGTCGGCGGCGACATCGAAGGGATGGCTCGAGGGCGTCTGAGCTCGTCCGGGTCCTCGTAGTCGAAGAGGAAGATGGCGGCGGTCCTCCTGGGCGCCTCGGTTGGTCGTGGGGAGGCCGGCGGCCAGGTGCTTTGCGGGTCGGGGGGCGCGGGGGCGGCGGCGCGGGGGAGCCGGAGCGGGTGTGGCGAGGGAGGGAAGGGGATCTGGCGAGGGAGAGGGAAGGGGGGATCGGGCGAAGGGCCGAGTATCCAGCTATAGAGGGGGGAATGTTCGTCATGGCGCACCATCTAGGGGTGCGCCATAAAAACACTCATAGCAATGGTGCACCATTCTCTGGTGCGCCATTAGTAACTTTTTTTTTCTGATAGCAATGGCGCACCCTCCTCTGGTGCACCATTAGTAACTTCTTTTTTTCATTATTTCTTGTTGCATCTAATAATTTGTATTTTTTATCAAATTTGTTATTTTCATCAGGACTTGAACAGAAGATATCATCAAATATCATCAAATTTGTTTTTTTAATATCATCAAATTTGTTTTTTATTTTTAATTGAAAATATCATCAAATTTGTTATTTGAAAATATCATCAAATTTGTTATTTGAAAACAT
>NC_041388.1:688229651-688236478 GCF_002162155.2 Triticum dicoccoides
TTGGCGGCGGTGGAGCGGGGGAGGGTGCGGGGGGTCGGCGGCGGCGGTGGAGCGGGGGGAGGGTGCGGGGAGTGCTCGGCGGCAAGGGGGATAGCGATCGAGATGGAGGGGGATCGAGATCGAGTGTCCTCATGAATATTCAATATTTTTTCATATTGAATATGAAAAAAATATCATCAAATTTGAAAAAATATTCATGTATTCAAAAAGTGCCCATGAAATTTAAAAAATTCATGATATCAAAAGTTCCCATGAAATACAATTGAGAAATGAAGACTACGATTTAAATACAATCGATCTTAGCTAGCTATCTGTTCACAATCTTCTTGCCCTTCTTTTTCGCAAATGGAGTTCTTCTGTGGAACAGACGTCCTTTAGGTAGGGTGGTCCTGCTTCTTCTTGTGGTGTATGCTGCTACTTCATCGTTGTCGTCATGTTCCGTCTTCGGGTCGCCGTACTTGTCGAAGTCTTGCTCATTGGCGACTCCATCCATTCCGATGATCTTCCTTTTGCATCTCCTCACGACAACACGATGGGCTTTGACGGGTCGGTAATGAAGAAGCATTGGTCCACTTGGGAAGCCAGTACCCATGGCTCATTTTTCGCGGTGATGTTTGCGCCCGCGGTCTTGGATTTGGCTTCGGGTATAACCATGGAGGTGAAATACCGGTCTTCTTTTAGGACGCTCTTGGCCCATCTGACACGGAACATTAGGACCTTCTCTCCAGCGCAGCTTAGCTCCCAGATCTCCTCGATCCTTCCGTAGTATCTGTCCTTGTCGTTACCGGTGTAGGATTCCATCATTACCCCGGAGTTATGATAACCATCGCTCTTCATGTCCGTGTCCTCGGTGTAGAATGTGTAGCCGTTGATATCGTATGCCTCATAGGTCATCAAGTTGTGCTCGGCGCCCTATGAAAACGCGAATATGAGTTGTTTTTCTGCGGAAGAATCCTCATGTAAAGGGTACGGCAGAAGATTCTACTTGAACCAACACGTGAAACATGAGTCGTGCTCTTTGATTATATCTCCGTCCGTCCTCTGTTGGCCTCGGTCATTGTACGTCTTCTCAATAAAGGTTTTGTGCTCTACCACCCAAGGATCGACCACGTCTATGTGTTGTAGCACGACTAGGTTTGCTCTTTCAAAGTCGGCGAGTCGACCCTCGAAGTCGACATGCATTTTGCAGCGACCCTCACGGTGACCCCATCCAGCGAGCCTGCCGAGGTGCCTGTTGACGGGCAGACCAACAGGGTTCTTGATGCCTAGATAATTTATGCAGTAGGAGATGCACTCTTTGGGCAGAAAGCCCCTGGCTATGCTTCCCTCTAGATGTGACATGTTGCGAACGTATCCTTTGATGACACCATTCATCCTTTTGAATGGCATCATGTTGTGCAGGAACATCGGCCCGAGTTGGATGATATCCTCCACGATATGGACCAGCAGATGCACCATAACGTCGAAGAATGCGGGCGGGAAGTACATCTCAAGCTCGCATAGTATCACCACGATCTGTTCCTGTATCCTTCTGAGTTGCCTCACGCCAACCGACTTCCGAGAGATGACGTCGAAAAAGTTGCATAGGCCAAATAGCGTTTCACAGACGTGCGCGTCCATGATCCCACGGATTGCAACTGGAAGTATTTGCGTCATCAGCACGTGACAGTCGTGAGACTTCATCTCGCTGAACTTCTGCTTCGCTGGGTCTAGGTATCTGCTTATCTTCCCCACGTAACCATAAGGAAGTTTTACTCCTACGAGGCAGGTGAAAAACTGCTTGATATCCTCCTGACTTAGAGTGAAGCACGTGAGAGGGTAGTCATTTCCGATCTTCTTGGCCTTTTTGCCTTTGCGACGACTTTCCGTGTCCTGCTTCGCCTCATCATCATCATCATTAGCGTGAAGCTCCTCCCTGATGCCCATTGATTTCAAGTCTGCCCTTGCTTTCGGCCCATCTTTGGTCCTCTCTAGCATGTTGAGCAGGGTACCAAGCAGACTCTCGCACACATTCTTCGTGATATGCATGACATCAAGGCTGTGAGGCACACGGTGGATCTTCCAGTACGGCAAGTCCCAGAAAACAGACCTCATTTTCCATACCTTCAGCAGCGGCTCTGGTGCCTTTCGCTTCTTTCCCGGCTCTGGCGCCTTTTGCTTCTTTCCCGGCAGTGGGCAATCTTTCCAATTTTTCAACAACTCGTCTATTTCCTCGCTGCTCCTCGTACGCGGGTGTCTTCGGGGTTTGGTTTCACCATCGAACAGATCCTTGCATTTTCTCCACGGGTCATCGTCGCGAAGCCACCTTCGATGTCCCATGAACACGGTTGTCGAAGACCCGGGATCTCTATCTAGCTGGCGATATGTTGTGTTATCCATGCACCTGACGCATCCAGAAAATCCGTGGACCACCTGCCCTGCGAGATATCCGTAACCGAGATAGTCGTGCACCGTCATGAGCAGTGCGGCTCTCACAGGGAAATATTCTTTCTCTGCGGCGTCCCACGTATTGGATGGCATTTTCCACAGCGTGTCTAGCTCCTCTTTCAGCAGCCCCAGATACAGATTGATGTCGTTCCCTGGTTGTTTCGGCCCTTCAATTAGCATACTCATGTGAATGTACTTCCTCTTCATGCACAACCAGGGGGGAAGGTTGTACATCCACACAAACACATGCCAGGTGCTATGTGTGCTTCTCTGGCTGCCAAATGGATTGACTCCATCGGTGCTCGCGCCGAGCACGATGTTCCTTGGATCATTCCCAAATTCTGGGTCTTCAAAGTTCAACGCTTGCCACTGGCATGCATCCTTAGGGTGACTCAGCATCTTGTCTTTTTTATTTATCTCCGGATCATTTCTGTCATCTTCTCGCTTCTTCTCCTCCCTATCCGTGTGCCAACGCAGGAGCTTTGCTACCTTAGGGCCCGCAAAATACCGCTGCAGACGAGGAGTGATCGGAAAGTACCACACCACTTTTCGAGGAGTTTTCTTCCTCTTCTTGTATCGAGTGACGTCGCACACCAGCCATATGGTAGACTCCGCATGCTCGTCCCGATAAATGATGCAATTGTTCATGCACACATGGTATTTCACGTGTGGTGAATCCAGAGGACACACGATTTTCTTCGCCTCCTCGAAACTGGTCGGGCACTTGTTCCCATTGGGAAGACGTTCGTGCCAGAATGACATGTTCTCGTCGAAGCATGCGTCGGTCATTTTGTGTTTTACCTTCATCTCCAGAGCCATGAGCATTACTTTTAGGCGGGTATCCTCAGGCCTGCATCCTTCATACAATGGAGTAACCGCGTCTATCTCTAGTTGATCCAGCTTGGCTTTCTCTCGGGCGGCAGCTCTTGCGTTATCCGTCTGCTTGAGAAGTAGCTCTTGAATATGAGGGTCCTGCACCCAGCCTCCATCGTCGTCTGCTCCGGCATCTTCATATTCATGATCATGCCCTTCGTCTTGATCTTCCTCATCATCATGTCCGGCATCTTCTACATGATGACTGTGTACATCATCACCATCGTGATCATGTCCTGGAGATTCTTGATCTTCTCGCCCGCCCTCGTTGCGGTGGTGGTTGTCTTGCTGCCCTTCCTCATTTCTTGCCCGGCCCCCATGGATGACTTCATAGTCATCTTCATCACCTTGCCACCGATAGCCATCCATGAAACCACGCAAGAGCAGGTGGTCCCGCACCTGCCCAGAATCCGGGTCCGCAATAAGGCTCTTCAGCTTGCATCTTCGACACGGACATCTTATCTCTGTCTCGTTCTTTTGAAGCATCTCGGCCTTCGCGGACCTCAAAAACCTATTCACGATGCCTTCGGTCATCGTGCGGACCATGGTCGCCTGCGGGGTAGAGCAAAATGATATTTTAGAACCAAGAAAAAATTTGGCATGACTTTCCCTAAAAATAGGACCAAAAAGAATGCATAGTGCCAAAATTCTTGCCGAAACGGAAATGAATCAACATTCCGGCAAAATATTAGCAACTATTGCATTTCAAATACTGGTACCTACAAACACAAACATATATGCAACACCACAAACATATGCAACACCACAAACATACATAGATCTAGCAAGGCCATAAAAAGTGCATGTGCATGTTGTTGGAGCGAGGGAGAGAAAAAGTAGATCTACAACATAAAGATAGCTTTCCCCTTACTTACCTACAAAAAAGGTAATTTAAGCACTTAATTTTGATGAATCTATGGTGCAAATGAGGTGAGGAGGAGGAGGCAGCCGACACAAGCTTGGAGGAGGAGGTGGAGAGAATGAAGTGGGGAAAGTGAGTGTGTAGGTGTGGCTGTCCAAAATATCTAGCTGGTCCCAGGTTACTAATGGCGCACCACCCAAAAATGCGCCATTAGTAACCCTGGTTACTAATGGCACACCAGCTTGAGGTGTGCCATTAGTAGTTTTGCAAAAAAAGTAGTGGCGCACTGTGTTGGACGTGCGCCATTACTAGTTAAACTAGTAATGGCGCACTCTTCCCTGGTGCGCCATTAGTATTTTTGGAAAAAAAATTGTTACTAATGGCGCACCCTGGGTCTGGTGCGCCATTAGTGTCCACCACATTAATGGCGCACCAACTCATGGTGCGCCATTACTATATAATAGTGGCGCACCACATGTCTGGTGCGCCATTAGTGGCCATATCATCTATTGCCCTTTTCCTAGTAGTGGGCCCAGAATATGGCGTGGCTGGTGGGACCCATTTGACTCTGGTGATGCTGGTAAGGCCAGGCAATGCCACTCATAGTGGTTGTCATTAGTGGCATTGCCTCCTTCCCAAATGCTACTAGGGTCCATGAGCCAATGCCACTAATAAATGGGGGTTGGAATATCATATGGCTGGTAGGACCCATTTGACTCTTGTGGCATTGGTAGAGCTGCCCATGCCACTAATAATTTGTGTACTAGTGATGTCTGACTATGTACAACGCCACTAAAACTACCCGGCGGGTCGGACAATTGGGTACTGCCTACTAGTGACGTGTTGTGATATTCGCTCACTACTCGTGATGTACTATCAGTAGCAGCTGTAAGTGCATCTAGTGCCACCCCTAGTTGGTTTTGGAGTATTGACAACAAACCTAGTTGAGGGACTAATGTGTTTGTGAGAATTGCAGGATAACACAGGTGGAAGTCCCTCATGATTTGGTTTTACTACCAGAGATGACCTCTAAAAATGTATGAAGACATTGAAGTCAAAGGTGGTATATGAAGATATTCACATTGAAGACTATGACAAGAGAAGACATGATATGAAGCCTATGGAGCTCGAAGACTTAGATCTTTCGTAGTTCTTTTTCTTTTGTGTTGAGTCATAGGAACCACCATACTGTTAAGTGGGGTCCAAGAGAACCAGTCAGAATGACTGAAGTGATGCCTAAACCAAAAACCTATGTCTTTGAGTGAAGACAATGAGAGCGAATCTTGTCCAGAGTCGGACAAGTCAGCTTTGCTTGTAGCCCAAGTAAAGTTGCCATGTGAGTTTGAAATCTGACCGTTGGAACACGTGTCAGTTCCTTAGTGACCCAGGGTCATTTCGGACAAATTAGGTCGGGTTGCCAAGTGGCTATAAATAGCCCACCCCCTACAACCATAAATGGTTGGCTGCTCAGATTAAAAGCACGGCTTTTGTCGTTTGAGAGCAACCCAGCTCGAAGCCTTTGAGAGAGAATTCCTTGCGAGGATAAAGACCTAACCACCAGAGCCAGAGAGAATTGGGCATCACTCTTCTTGTCTGTGTGATCTGAAGACTTATTACACTTGAGGACTATGCATCCTCCAGCCGGTTAGGCGTCGCGTTCTGAGCATCCAAGAGACATTGTGGATTGCCAGTGAACGAAGTCTATGAAGGTTTGGGAGTCTACCTTGAAGACTTACCAGAGTGATTGGGCGAGGTCTATGTGACCTTAGCTCAAGGAGAATACGGTGAGGACTGGGTGTCCTGAGCTGCGTGTTCAGGACTGGGTGTCCGGGACTGTGTGTCCTAAGTTTAAATACCTAGCCGCTCCAACCAGACGTACAGTTGTCACAGCAACTGGAATTGGTCCAAAAAATCATTGTCTTCAATGAGTCACTGGTTTCATTGTCACGACCGGTTTTCTGGGTAATAAATTTCCAGAAAAGACCGTCGTGCTCATCAGCCCCAGGATTACTGTTAGCTGATGAGGCTCCAACTTGATACAAAAATTCCAAGCAGAATACAACATATGTAGTACAAGACCATTCTGGCCTGTGAGTACAACAAATGGTTTCTAGTGGTTGATGGCGGAAGCGGTTTGTGAAACATCAGTGTCTATGGGACTCCATTTCCCACGGGAACAGCTGACCAGGTTAACTCCTATCTTCGCGGGGCTGCTATCTCCATTACTTAGGTTCCGGGGCTGTCATCGCGTCGCTCCTCTTCGTGCAAGAAAATCTGGCCAACACAATAGCCAGGGACAAGCCAGTGAGTACTTTGAATGTACTCGCAAACATTATGAACACAGGTATAATATAACAATGATGTGCTAAAAATATTTTATGCTCATGATGTCAGTCACAAAAGATAAATGAAACTCTGATGCGTGCAAGCAAGTTATTTATAAAAATGCAATAACATGGTAGTATTAAAATTTATGAAACAAATAACAAGCAATGCCACAGTCGGGCGTCTTAGCGACACCACATAAAGGGCTTTAAAAGAAATGCCACAGTCGGGCGTCTGAGCGACACCACATAAAGGGCTTTAAAAGAAATGCCACAGTCGGGCGTCTGAGCGACACCACATAAAGGGCTTTAAAAGAAATGCCACAGTCGGGCGTCTAAGT
>NC_041388.1:688236682-688253263 GCF_002162155.2 Triticum dicoccoides
TTTAAAAGAAATGTCACAGTCGGGCGTCTGAGCGACACCACATAAAGGGCTTTAAAAGAAATGCCACAGTCGGGCGTCTGAGCGACACCACATAAAGGGCTTTAAAAGAAATGCCACAGTCGGGCGTCTGAGCGACACCACATAAAGGGCTTTAAAAGAAATGCCACGGTCGGGCGTCTGAGCGACACCACATAAAGGGCTTTAAAATAAACAATCATAGTGAATATCCCGGAGGTAGAACCATCCCAGAGATACTCGATAATAACAATAATATCACGGGTTAGTCAACAATAATAATAATCATAGTTATCACAAGTCACAAGTAGTAATTCCATTTCTGGTTAACAGTTTCACCTCCGAAGACCGACACTAAGACCGACACTTGACCCATCCCAGACTGTAATCCTTAACCATGGACACGGCTATTCGAATAGGTTTAATCTCTGCAGAGGGTGTACTCTTTACCCACGAGTAACGGATTTCTTTAGTCCATCGGGACTAATTCCGTCTACGGTCTTTTTGTTGAAAACACACCTAACTTGCACACACCAGCTAAGCAAACTCTAAGTGGGGAGGCTACAACCTCGCGTAGCATGGGATCAAATTTATATCGCGCGCTCTAAGGGGTGGCCTCCCCTCTCGGTCCCAATCGGAAACACCCATGCCCCCGGACCAGGTGGCCTGCCTACCAGCTACAACCGGTATCTTCCACCATGGCCTCTCTGTACGGTGTGTGCTAGAAAGAGGTTGACAACTTACTGAACCGTACTCTACTTGCTGTAGAGACGAGTGGTAGTACAAAACAAGTATGGGGGTTACTGGTACAAGACTCGATCTACGGTCGACTCAGGAGGTTTAAGTATTCCCTGCATGATTAGCATGACGAATATATTTCAACCAACAGAGTCACCGCTCATATCACCTTGCCATGCCATACCAGACATAACCGTCCCGACGGAGACCGGCGACGAACTCATGCCTACCCAAGGCAGAGGTTTTCCCGGGTTCCTGCCGGTATGCATGCAAGGCACATGAGGGTGATTATCATCACAAGTGTGTCCATTTCCAACAGCATGGAAATCAATAACATGCACCCATGCATATGATCATATCACATGAAATAACAAGTTTCTCCAAAGTGAGGTGATGTTACGAACGTGTCATCGAACACACAAAAATATTATGCCGGGGTTCAGAATGCTTGCCTTCAATGTGTGGAAAGGCAGGGTGCACTCCAAAACTTGAAACATTTCTCCTCTCTTCAAAAATCCTTAGCAATATAAAAGAATTAACACACAAAATAAAAACGGCACCAAAAGTTGTTCTGAAATTTTCTCAAATAAATCTTAAAATAAACTAGGTGAAATTTGAGAGAGGTAGGAAAAAGAATCATTTCATTTGGAGTTGTATTTAAAAAGTTATAACCAGTCAAAGTTGTGGTCAAAATCTGTTATTTAAAATAAAACAGAAAAGAAAACGTTTCAGAGGGAAATACGCTTTCGGAGCGGGGGAAACGTACTGGGGGAATTACGCCTTCACTTAATCCCACGTGGACAGGCACGCGGTCGCTGACAATGGGTCCAGAGGGCCCACTGGTCAGGTTTGACCAGTCTATCCCTCCTCTTTCTCTGTCCCGAGCGGAGGCGGAACTCCGGCGATCGCCGCCGGCGATTGGCGGCTTTGTTTGAGAAACCGAAGCCATCCACGGGCTCAGGGGGTCGAGGCGGTCCCGCCGGTGGGTGTTACGGTCTCGGGGGTGGACGGGGTCGTCGGCGGTGAGCTTCACGGCGGACGGAGAGCTTCGGGAGCAGAGTGTGATTGGGGTGATGGTGATTCCTGATCAACATCGAGTAGTGGGAATGGTTCACGGGAAGATGAGGAAGCTCTTGGTGGAGAGAACGGAGAGTGGGAGGTCCTGGTGGTGCCGAATTGGCCGGGGCAGTGGCGGCGGCAGGAGTTGCCGGAGACGAGGAAGGAGGCCTCTCCGGGTCGATTGGCTGCCACGGGAGAACTAGGGGAGCATTCTAAGATTGCCTGTGTGCTTGAATGGGTTCGGGGTCCTCTTTTTTATAGCTCGTCGAGGTCGGTTCTGCGGCGGCCATGGATAAGCCCTCCGGCGAACCGCCTCTCTGTAGCCAGGGCGACGTGGCGGCGACGAGCGCTAGTGGACACACTCGCGGATGAGCACGCGCTGTTCCAGGGGCCAGGTGGCGAGCGGAGGAAGGTTCGGCGGCGCTGACATGGGCAGAGGCTGTCGGGCGGCGGCGGCGGCTAGCACTTGGCCTGCCAGGCGCGGCGAGGGGCGGCTTGGCGCGTAGCTGTGAGAAGGGGAGCGCGTGGCGTGATGCCGCGGAGCGAGCCAAAACCGTGGGGCCAGCGTGTCGGCTCGGCGCACGGGTCGTGCAATACGCGCGCTCTGGGCGCGTCCCGTGCACGCACTGAGTGTGCTCGACGAAATGCCAGAGCATGCTAGAGGTCGCGGTTGAGGCTGGGGGTTAACAGTTCTAGGTTTGGGCTTGCAAGGAGATCAGTGGACAAGCTGGTTTGATCAGGGGATCAGGTTCACAGTGCAAACCAAAAATTCATGCCAAAACAGATCCTGCCCATAAGGTGTTTGGCAAAATGCCAAGGGCACTTAGGCAAGCCTTGGAGTGGTCAAAAACTCCAGATGGAAGTCTCTTTAGATGTACAAGAGGGTGGTGTGGTTAGTTGGTCAAATGCAACAACTTGTTAGTGCAAGTTTTACAAAACTTCAATTCTGGACAGGAAATAAATAGCATTATTTCATGAACCAAAAATGATCCAAAAGGTTCATGCTCCTGGACTTAAGGGTTTAACATGGAGGACTACAAGTAGGAGAAATAATCAAGGGTTAAAGAGCAAGCAAAAATATGGTTGCTGTACAAACCATCAAGTTAGTCCAGAATGAAAATGAGGTTGATTCACTCAAATTTTTCAAAGAACAGCACGAGGTTTTTGCATAATGTGGAATCTTAGGCCATTACCATCATCCCATAATTTTGGTGGAGGCTAGAAAGAATTATTTAAATGGGTTGTAGTGCAAAATGCACTCTGGACCAGAGAAGAAAAATTGAGTGTAGGGCTCAAAGTATTTCATGAATGAAATATATTTTTGCATAAAAGCGATTTAAAAACATCACATGACATCTCCAAATTTTTGTGGGAATTTTAAGTGAATCTATCAAATGGTTGTAGTTCAAATAAGGCCATTTAACCTTGAAAAACCATTTTCAAGAAAGTAAAGATCAAGCAACTTAATTATTTAATTAGTTATATTAAATAAGGGAAAGTTTCTCTTGAGAGATTAAGTATGTCCAACAACATATTTGAAAAGTTTTCTCTTTGGGAAAAACTCATCATAACAGGGAAGGAAATGATTTAAAAAAAATCAAAAAGGAGCTCAGATATCCAAAGTTTTAATTCCTGGAAAAAAATTTAATTCATTAAAATAAGGCCAAATTTTTGGGGTGTCACAATACTACCCCCCTTAAGAAAAATCTCGTCCTCGAGATTTGTTAAAAGCTGTGTTAAGAAAGACTATACGCAATAAAAATGTGGCTACAGTGAGAGGGCAATAAGTGGTGAAAAACCACAGTGTGAAAACTGGTCCTGCATGGAAGAGTCTACGGTTCGGGACAAAAACGTGAGATTTCTACACTGGATATAAATTTAGAATAACTCCTAAATTTAAATATACGCTGGTCGTACCCGAGAGCACAGTGCTCTCTCTGGCTGACAGGTGGACCCGGGGTCCACTGTCAGTCTCCTCTTCTCCCTCTGGTTCTCTCTTCTTCCTCTCTCCCGCGCGCTTTCTCGCGTTTTCTCCACCGGCTATGCCTAGCGCGTAGGGCATCTAGGCCGTACCGTGGTAGTGCGCGGCGTGCTAGCTGCCGGTGCAGCGTGCACTCACCTCGCGGGCCAGTGCGCTGTCGGCACTGCTCGCGATTCGACTCCGAACACCGGCGATCGGCGACGAGCGGCGTTGGTGGACTTCACCCACCGTACACCGAGCTCGAGCTATAAAAACGGCCGGGGTGCCTCTCTCTTCTTCCTCACACCTGGCCTCACTTCTCCTCCTCCTTCTTTCTCCATTACTGCTTACAGAAGCTCGGGTGAGGCTCTAATGGCGGAGGCGATGCCGGACTGGTTTGTGATCCTGATATGCGGAGGGCTGGCGACACTGCTGGGGCTCTCTGTGCTCCTGTGCGCGATGATCCTCGACGAGTGTCGCGACGCTGCGGCTCGGGTGTTGGCTCTCCGCGGTGGTGGTGATCATGAGGAGTAGATGGAGTGTGCCGGGTGCTAACTGTTGTTAGGGGGTGATTAGCTGGATGTAACACCGTTGCAAGGTTTTACAAACAGTGTATGTGTCCGAATGATTATGGTTGTGAGTCTGCTGCGTGGTGCTGTGTGAAATTAATTAATCCACGTCGTGAGAAGGGGCAGGTGTAGCAACTCAGGGAAAAGAAATCTCACTCCAGGATTTTGCGAGGGAAAAACAGTTAATTTAAAGGAGCATAAACCACAACAAAAACTACACCCATTAGTAGAAGCCAAAATAATTGACTCGTTGTACAAACTTAGGGTATCACGCATAAGTCACACGCATAAAAAAATGTTGCAAAAAATAAATACAATAGTGTCGTCTAAAATGAAAACGGTAACTGGGTGGGGTCCTGATAAAATGTCTCTGGTAAAGGGATACGCTCCTCTTCTATCGGGGGCAGTGGATTGACCAGTCGATGTATGCGTCTCTCCGGGTCGGGTCTCAGTGATCTGCCGATGGCAATCTGAGGACTTAAATCTGCGAGGCTCTGGAGATAATCCATCACTCGCTGGTTCAAATGCTCTTGAGCAATGATGTACTGGGCAAGGTTGGCCAGGACTGGGTCTCTCTCAATGCGTCCACCGGGAAAAGATGTTACTTCTCCAGGTGCTGCACGGCTCGGAAAGTAATAATATCCTTGTTCGCGGGCATAGGGTACTGTGGATCGAAGGCAAGCAATCGCTTCTTTCGCAGCAGCTTCTATGGCCAGGTGTGGGGTTGGCATAGATTTCCCCACGAAGGAAACTTCCGTTGGATCTTGGTTTGGGTCTACAGGAGGAATGTGTACTGCTGCCCAATATTCCGAGGTGGATGGGGTGATTCTAGATTTGAACAGCTCGTACTGAGGTGGCTGGGTAGAACCCATGGTACTGCGGGTAAAATCCCACAATATTTTGACAAAGCTAGCTGGGGTTGCATCTGGGGTTCTCAGATGAATGCTGGGGCTCGGCATGACAGGAAAAAGTTATGAGTGTGGTGCACAAGGTGAGGGTTGCTGGGTAAGGTCACAAGGTGGCCGTTATATAGCAATGGAGCCGGATCGTTTTACCGTGGTGAAAGGTAAAAAATTTGCCAGCTTAGCTCCAAAGGTCAGGTCAGTGTCAGAGATACACATATCTCATAAAGAGACGTGTTACTGTGGTTGTCGTCAGGTTGGTTTTGGTAGTTGTGCCCGGAAAAATATGCAACTATGCGCTGACCAAAAATGCAAGGCCACTATTAAAACAGAGGCACAACAACAGGCTGCGTTAATATACACGGTCGCATGATTACAAAGCGAGGATACACTGAAACTCGGTGCTACTCATACGGCTTAGTCTACCTCGTTTATGTCTAAACGGGTGTGCCCGGTGGATGTCGAGGCTTCTCCACGTGTCTCACTGCCGGGATTAGTCGGAGATGGCGGAGGAACTGCAGGGTCGGGGTAGTGATGATGACCATCTCGGGGATTGTTGGCCACAATCCCATTGGAGTGTGCTCCCAATATGCGACGAAGCACTTCTGGGGTCATCAAAGCATCTCGGCTGATGGCTGGAGCTGATCTCGGGGTCTCGATCGGTTGTCCAAATAGCACGACTGGGTTGTCGGCGTTGGGCTCATTTTCTTCTCGCCGAGGCTCGACGAACCAGCTCTCCACGAGCTGCGATCAGATCAATAGTGATCTGGTCGAACAGTGCCTCTAGTGCACTTACATAGCGCACTAGGTGCAACAATGTGGGGTCCGTCTCGTGATCTCCGTTGGCAACTTGGGGTGGTCTACCATACCCTTCACGTCTGTGGTAGTAGTGGAACGAGCGACAGTTAACTCTGGGCGACAAGTGCCTGAGATGAACTATAGCCTCTCGAGCAGCCAGTTGGATGGCTTGTGGCTCGAAGGAAGTTGTTCTTCCGGTGAACCTGTAGGGGCGCTCGGGTGCTAGACCCCTACCGTAGATGTGTACAGTGGCCCAGAATTGACGGTCTTCACCGCTCATGGGTCCTTGGTACACAACATATTCTGGTGGCTCTTCTAACGCATAGGCACGACGGGTGAGGTTTGCGAGTATGGTCACAAAACCTCCAAGGTTGGTTGCTGTGGTTTCATTGTGCACGACAGGGCCAGGCATTGTAGCTTGGTTTGGGGGTAGAGGCTGTGTTGTGCTGTGTTGGGGCTAGCGTGCCCCTTTTTATAGGAAAAAGGGGACGGAGTCTTCCTTCGCACGCTTTCGAGAAAGGACTATTTAGGGGCCGGTCACTAGTGCATGAGCGACATGTTAGGTTGATAGGTTGGGCACCGACTGCCAAAAGGTGTTGGGTCACTGTGTGGCTATCTTGCACGAGAAGCTTGGCTGGGGTTTGGTTAAGGTCTAGTGGGTTGGTTTGCCTAAGTCTTTCGACCTGGCTAAGATAGGATTAGCCAATGGTCAGCCTGGCTCTGATACCAAGTCTGTCACGACTGGTTTTCCGGGTAATAAATTTCCAAAAAAGACCGTCGTGCTCATCGGCCCCAGGATTACTGTTAGCTGATGAGGCTCCAACTTGATACAGAAATTCCAAGCAGAATACAACATATGTAGCACAAGACCATTCTGGCCTGTGAGTACAACAAATGGTTTCTAGTGGTTGATGGCGGAAGCGGTTTGTGAAACATCAGTGTCTATGGGACTCCATTTCCCACGGGAACAGCTGACCAGGTTAACTCCTATCTTCGCGGGGCTGCTATCTCCATTACTTAGGTTCCGGGGCTGTCATCGCGTCGCTCCTCTTCGTGCAAGAAAATCTGGCCAAGACAATAGCCAGGGACAAGCCAGTGAGTACTTTGAATGTACTCGCAAACATTATGAACACATGTATAATATAACAATGATGTGCTAAAAATATTTTATGCTCATGACGTCAGTCACAAAAGATAAATGAAACTCTGATGCGTGCAAGCAAGTTATTTATAAAAATGCAATAACATGGTAGTATTAAAATTTATGAAACAAATAACAAGCAATGCCACAGTCGGGCGTCTTAGCGACACCACATAAAGGGCTTTAAAAGAAATGCCACAGTCGGGCGTCTGAGCGACACACCATAAAGGGCTTTAAAAGAAATGCCACAGTCGGGCGTCTGAGCGACACCACATAAAGTGCTTTAAAAGAAATTCCACAGTCGGGCGTCTGAACGACACCACATAAAGGGCTTTAAAAGAAATGCCACAGTCGGGCGTCTGAGCGACACCACATAAAGGGCTTTAAAATAAACAATCATAGTGAATATCCCGGAGGTAGAACCATCCCAGAGATACTCGATAATAACAATAATATCACGGGTTAGTCAACAATAATAATAATCATAGTTATCACAAGTCACAAGTAGTAATTCCATTTCTGGTTAACAGTTTCACCTCCGAAGACCGACACTAAGACCGACACTTGACCCATCCCAGACTGTAATCCTTAACCATGGACACGGCTATTCGAATAGGTTTAATCTCTGCAGAGGGTGTACTCTTTACCCACGAGTAACGGATTTCTTTAGTCCATCGGGACTAATTCCGTCTACGGTCTTTTTGTTGAAAACACACCTAACTTGCACACACCAGCTTATCTCACACGTGTCTGGAATCACCCACCACACCTGTTAAGCAAACTCTAAGTGGGGAGGCTACAACCTCGCGTAGCATGGGATCAAATTTATATCGCGCGCTCTAAGGGTTGGCCTCCCCTCTCGGTCCCAACCGGAAACACCCATGCCCCCGGACCAGGTGGCCTACCTACCAGCTACAACCGGTATCTTCCACCATGGCCTCTCTGTACGGTGTGTGCTAGAAAGAGGCTGACAACTTACTGAACCGTACTCTACTTGCTGTAGAGACGAGTGGTAGTACGAAACAAGTATGGGGGTTACTGGCACAAGACTCGATCTACGGTCGACTCAGGAGGTTTAAGTATTCCCTGCATGATTAGCATGACTAATATATTTTAACCAACAGAGTCACCGCTCATATCACCTTGCCATGCCATACCAGACATAACCGTCCCGACGGAGACCGGCGACAAACTCATGCCTACCCAAGGCAGAGGTTTTCCCGGGTTCCTGCCGGTATGCATGCAAGGCACATGAGGGTGATTATCATCACAAGTGTGTCCATTTCCAACAGCATGGAAATCAATAACATGCACCCATGCATATGATCATATCACATGAAATAACAAGTTTCTCCAAAGTGAGGTGATGTTATGAACGTGTCATCGAACACACAAAAATATTATGCCGGGGTTCAGAATGCTTGCCTTCAATGTGTGGAAAGGCAGGGTGCACTCCAAAACTTGAAACATTTCTCCTCTCTTCAAAAATCCTTAGCAATATAAAAGAATTAACACACAAAATAAAAACGGCACCAAAAGTTGTTCTGAAATTTTTTCAAATAAATCTTAAAATAAACTAGGTGAAATTTGAGAGAGGTAGGAAAAAGAATCATTTCATTTGGAGTTGTATTTAAAAAGTTATAACCAGTCAAAGTTGTGGTCAAAATTTGTTATTTAAAATAAAACAGAAAAGAAAACGTTTCAGAGGGAAATACACTTTCGGAGCGGGGGAAACATACTAGGGGAATTACGCCTTCACTTAATCCCACGTGGACAGGCACGCGGTCGCTGACAGTGGGTCCAGAGGGCCCACTGGTCAGGTTTGACCAGTCTATCCCTCCTCTTTCTCTGTCCTGAGCGGAGGCGGAACTCCGGCGATCGCCGCCGGCGATTGGCGGCTTTGTTCGAGAAACCGAAGCCATCCACGGGCTCAGGGGGTCGAGGCGGTCCTGCCGGTGGGTGTTACGGTCTCGGGGGTGGACGGGGTCATCGGCGGTGAGCTTCGCGGCGGACGGAGAGCTTCGGGAGCAGAGTGTGATTGGGGTTATGGTGATTCCTGATCAACATCGAGTAGTGGGAATGGTTCACGGGAAGATGAGGAAGCTCTTGGTGGAGAGAACGGAGAGTGGGAGGTCCTGGTGGTGCCGAATTGGCCGGGGCAGTGGCGGCGGCAAGAGTTGCCGGAGATGAGGAAGGAGGCCTCTCCGGGTCGATTGGCTGCCACGGGAGAACTAGGGGAGCATTCTAAGATTGCCTATGTGCTTGAATGGGTTCGGGGTCCTCTTTTTTATAGCTCGTCGAGGTCGGTTCCGCGGCGGCCGTGGATAAGCCCTCCGGCGAACCGCCTCTCTGTAGCCAGGGCGACGTGGCGGCGACGAGCGCTAGTGGACACACTCGCGGATGAGCACGCGCTGTTCCAGGGGCCAGGTGGCGAGCGGAGGAAGGTTCGGCGGCGCCAACATGGGCAGAGGCTGTCGGCCGGCGGCGGCGGCTAGCGCTTGGCCTGCCGGGCGCGGCGAGGGGCGGCTTGGCGCGTAGCTGTGAGAAGGGGAGCGCGTGGCGTGATGCCACGGAGCGAGCCAAAACCGTGGGGCCAGCGTGTCGGCTCGGCGCACGGGTCGTGCAATAAGCGCGCTCTGGGCGCGTCCCGTGCACGCACTGAGTGTGCTCGACGAAATGCCAGAGCATGCTAGAGGTCGCGGTTGAGGTTGGGGGTTAACAGGTCTAGGTTTGGGCTTGCAAGGAGATCAGTGGACAAGCTGGTTTGGTCAGGGGATCAGGTTCACAGTGCAAACCAAAAATTCATGCCAAAACAGATCCTGCCCATAAGGTGTTTGGCAAAATGCCAAGGGCACTTAGGCAAGCCTTGGAGTGGTCAAATACTCCAGATGGAAGTCTCTTTAGATGTACAAGAGGGTGGTGTGGTTAGTTGGTCAAATGCAGCAACTTGTTAGTGCAAGTTTTACAAAACTTCAATTCTGGACAGGAAATAAATAGCATTATTTCATGAACCAAAAATGATCCAAAAGGTTCATGCTCCTGGACTTAAGGGTTTAACATGGAGGACTACAAGTAGGAGAAATAATCAAGGGTTAAAGAGCAAGCAAAAATATGGTTGCTGTACAAACCATCAAGTTAATCCAGAATGAAAATGAGGTTGATTCACTCAAATTTTTCAAAGAACATCACGAGGTTTTTGCATAATGTGGAATCTTAGGCCATTACCATCATCCCATAATTTTGGTGGAGGCTAGAAAGAATTATTTAAATGGGTTGTAGTGCAAAATGCACTCTGGACCAGAGAAGAAAAATTGAGTGTAGGGCTCAAAGTATTTCATGAATGAAATATATTTTTGCATAAAAGTGATTTAAAAACATCACATGACATCTCCAAATTTTTGTGGGAATTTTAAGTGAATCTATCAAATGGTTGTAGTTCAAATAAGGCCATTTAACCTTGAAAAACCATTTTCAAGAAAGTAAAGATCAAGCAACTTAATTATTTAATTAGTTATATTAAATAAGGGAAAGTTTCTCTTGAGAGATTAAATATGTCCAATAACATATTTGAAAAGTTTTCTCTTTGGGAAAAACTCATCATAACAGGGAAGGAAATGATTTAAAAAAAATCAAAAAGGAGCTCAGATATCCAAAGTTTTAATTCCTGGAAATTTTTTTAATTCATTAAAATAAGGCCAAATTTTTGGGGTGTCACATTCATCTTCACTTCACTTTACTTACTGTTACTCCTTGTGAAGTCATTGTATGTTTGCTCTATCATTTGTCTTCACTGAGTGACTGCGTGTTCTGTTTGGCTTCACAACATCTTCCTACCTGATCCTTACTACCTAGCTGCTATTAGTCTTTGTGCTTTCACTTCATTGAATACTTGACTATGGTTTGCCTAGTGTAGCCTACCTTCCGCTGCATGGTAATAGGTTTAATTTTATCGTTTGTCTTCAAAACTCCCATGTTCTGAAGACTTTCATAAAAATCGCCTATTCACCCCCCCTCTAGTCGATATAACGCACTTTCAATTGGTATCAGAGCAAGGTGCTCCCTTGTTCTGTGTGATTCGGTTTAACCACCTGGAGTTTTAGCTATGTCGACTGCAGGGATAATTAAAGTCTCCGCTGCGTGCCCCGTCTTCGATGGAACTGAATATCCCTACTGGAAGAATAAGATGCGTATGCATCTTGAAGCCATTGACGTCGACCTATGGTATGTCGTCGAGAACAGCATTTCCAAGGCAGGAGAAGGTGTCACTGCTGCTGATGTCAAGAAATTCGTTCAACTGGACTCTACTGCCAAGAATATCATCTGTGGTCATCTGACCAAAGGACAGTATGGCCGTGTGAGTGCTTTGAAGACATCCAAGCTGGTCTGGGACTGGCTCTCCAAGGTCAATGAAGGCATCTCAACCCAAAGAGATCAGAGAATCAGTGTCCTTCGCAACCTCTTCAACCGCTTCAAGCGAAATGACAATGAGAATGTCCAGCACACATTTGACCGACTCACTGACATCACAAATGAGCTTCAAGCCCTCGGCGCCACTGAGATTACCAAACACGAAGTCGTCAAGACGCTGCTGAGATCACTTGATAGTTCGTTTGACATCCTGGCCCTGATGATTCAAGAACGTCCTGGTTTCAAGACACTCGATCCGTCTGACATACTTGAGAGGCTCAACACACATGAGTTTCAGCTTTCAGAGAAAAGAGAGATCTACGGTCCAAACTATGGGCGAACTCGTGCCTTGAAGGCAAAAGTTGTCTCCTCATTTGAAGAAGAATCTGACAGCAGTTCTGATGACCCTGAAGACATTGGAAGGGAACTTGCTATGCTTGTCAAGAAGTTCCAAAAATTCACCAAGAAGAAAGGCTTCAGAAAGTCTTCCCGATCAAGTTCAAGGAATGATGAAGCTCCTGCTCATGACTACAAGAAGAAAACATGTCACAAGTGCAAGAAACTTGGCCACTTCATCTCTGAGTGTCCACAGTGGGACAATGAGAACAAGAAGAAGAAGAAGAGCAAGGAATATGACTCTGACGACAAGAAGAAGAAGAAGAAATACTCAAAGTCTTCTTCCAAGTCTTCCTCAAAGTCTTCATCACACAAGAAGAGCTCATCTGGCAAGGCATGTGCGTTTGTTGGCAAGGAAATGGATTCACAGGAGGAGTCTGCTTCTGAGGAGGCGGAGGTGGAGTCTGAGGAGGAATCCGACTCAGGCGTCGCAAGTCTGGCTACAGCATACGTTGCCAAGTCCATCTTCAACACTGAAGACAATGACTTCATCACCGACACCGATGCAAATGACAAGGACTACTCCGCTTCTACCTACTGCTTCATGGCACGCGGTGCCAAGGTAAACACACGCACTACTCACTATCAAACATCTAGTGACGATGACTCTGATTGTGGTTCAAAACCTAGCTACAAAACACTTGCTAAAATTGCAACTGAACAACAGAAAGTTATGGAACATATTCAAAAACTGTTAGACAGAAGCGATGATCTGTTAGGTGCTGAAATGACTCGATCTGGATCCTTAATTGAAGACATAAAAAATCTTCACATTAAGTATCAGGAACTTGAAAGTTGTCATGAGACTCTCTCAACAACTCATGAAAAGCTTTCCTATGATTATCTTCAAAGGAAGCAAGATCTTGAGAAATTGAGAGCGGTTCATGAAGATCTTCAAACAGAAAACGAGTCACTTCGCGCCAAACAGATCAGTCCCGCTCAGGAAGGATTTGAACCACCATGTCTTAAATGCATTGAGCGTGATAATGCTACTTCTGTTGCTGAATGTTCTACTGCTACTGCTGTTGCAATATCTTCAACTGTTGATGCGGTAACTAACCCCTCTGCTAAGGATACCACCACTATTGCTGATGAGAATGCTAGGTTGAAGACATTGCTTGAAACAGGGATGTACAAAAGTCTTAAAGGGCATCAGACGCTATGTGATGTCCTAAAAAAGCAGATTCTGAACCGAAACCCTAGGAAAGAGGGTGTAGGGTTCGTAAGGAAAATGAATGCAGATGGCTCATACTGGAAACTTGAGCAGTACCCCAAAACCATGTGGGTTGCTACAAAGGAACCTTCAGCAGATCCATCCAATCTATCTGGCTTCACTTGTGCTAACCCCATTATCATTGATGGATCCTTTGATGCAAACTATATACTGTTTAAGAATCAGAATGGTGAAGTGTTTGCCAGGTACATTGGTACTAACTGCAGGAATGGACCGCCTATGAAGAAGATCTGGGTTCCGAAAAGGTGTCTGGAGAGTCTTCCTGTGAATGTCATCATGACACCTCACTTGAAGAAGACAAACCTCAGACCAAAGGCTTCATACGGTCCAAAGGCTTCATACAAACAGAGGACTCACCTGAGTCGCACTAACGCAAATGTTCTGTAGGGAAACCATACTCAGACATATGAATATGAGAGCGGTTCATCAAATCGCCATGTTCATAAGACCAAGAACTATTTTGCTTATTCTTATGAGTACTATTGTCCACCTGCAAGACTGTTTGCTAAGGCTTCAAAGCCAAAATTCTCAGATGCTGCACTTAGACTTATTGCTTCTAAGCCACCCTTGAAGATGTGGGTGGTTAAGAAGGCTTAACTCTCTTTTGCAGGGAAAGGTCTCCAGCAGAAAACCAAAATCATCTGACGCTATTGCTGGGGACCTTAAACATCTTGTAGGGCGCAAGATCAAATGCCCAAATGGTCTTACTATGTACTTCATACCTGAATCGCTTGCTACTCTCCCTATTAATCCTAACCTGGATCTAAGCTTTCATAACCCACTGGTTCGTCAAATGTTTTTGCTTCACAATGCTCTTGGTGAAGCCTATCCCCCTAACTGCACTGTAGGGTACGACACCAGCGTCTTCAGAATGGATTATTGACAGTAGGTGTACAAATCACATGACTGGCAAAAGAAGTCTTCTTATGGACTCAACCTTACGTCCATCTGACAAGAGCCACATCACATTTGCTGACACTGGTAAAAGTAAGGTATTGGGTCTAGGTAGAGTTGCAAT
Source organism: Triticum dicoccoides (assembly GCF_002162155.2). NCBI lineage: Eukaryota > Viridiplantae > Streptophyta > Magnoliopsida > Poales > Poaceae > Triticum > Triticum dicoccoides. The sequence goes on from NC_041388.1 coordinate 688,250,920, forward strand.
CTCAAGGGATCAACACATGGATAAAGTCATGCTTGTTGAATCCCTTGGCTTCAACTTAATGTCTGTCTCAATGCTTTGCGATTTGAACATGATCATAATGTTTGGAAAATATCGTTGCCTTGTACTAATGGAATATGACAAGTCTCTAGTGTTTGAAGGGTATCGAAAAGATGATTTGTATGTGGTAGATTTCTCAGAAGGGCCACAGCTTGCAGTATGTCTTCTAGCAAAGGCTTCAGAATGCTAGCTCTGGCATCGGAGGCTTGGACATGCTGGCATGAGGAACCTCCACACCCTTGCAAAGAAGAAGCATGTCATAGGCATCAAGGGTGTCAAGTTCAAGAAAGACCACTTATGCGGTGCCTGTGAAGCAGGGAAGATGACGAGGGCCAAACATCCCTCGAAGACAATCATGACTACTACTCAACCCTTCGAACTGCTTCACATGGATCTTTTCGGTCCCACTCATTACTCAACTCTAACTACTACTGCTTGCATCTATGGCTTCGTTATTGTTGATGATTATTCTAGATATACTTGGGTGCACATAATCCTTTACAAGACTGAAGTGCAGGATGTCTTCAGACGCTTCGCCAATCGAGCTATGAACAATTTTGGCGCCAAGATAAAGCACATCAGAAGTGACAATGGCACTGAATTCAAGAACACTGGCCTTGATACATATCTTGATACCTTGGGCATCACACATGAATTCTCAGCCCCGTACACACCACAGCAGAATGGCGTCGTAGAACGCAAGAACAGAACACTAATTGAGATGGCCAGAACGATGCTAGATGAATACAAGACCCCAAGAAAATTCTGGCCCAAAGCCATTGATACTGCATGCCATACAATCAATCGTGTTTATCTTCACAAGCTACTGAACAAGACATCTTATGAGCTCCTTACTGGCAAGAAGCCAAATGTCAGTTACTTCAGAGTATTTGGCGCAAGGTGCTGGATCAAAGACCCACATCACACCTCAAAATTTCAACCAAAAGCACATGAGGGTTTTATGCTTGGATATGGAAAGGATTCACACTCCTACAGAGTCTTCAATCTCTTTCATTACAAAGTGGTTGAAACAGTGGATGTGCGGTTCGATGAGACCAATGGTTCACAAAGAGAGCAGCTGCCAAATTTGCTAGATGAAGTTCCATCCAGTGAATCAATCAAGCTAATGGGAACTGGAGAAATTATACCTTCTGAAGCTCATCCTGAAGAAGAACTTATCATTTCAGCACCTGATCAACATGAAGACAATGCTCAGCCTGAAGACATTCCTTCCAACAACGACAATGAACAGCAACAGCTAAGTCTTCGCCCTATATATCCTCGCGTTGTCAATGAAGTGCAGATTGAAAGAATAATTGATAGCATCAATGCACCTGGTCCACTCATTCGTTCAAGGGCAACTCAGCTAGCAAATTTCTGTGGGCACTTCGCATTCGTCTCAATATCAGAACCCAAGAAAGTTGAAGAAGCCTTCATGGAACATGAATGGATTCAAGCCATGCAAGAAGAGCTTCAACAGTTTGAGCTGAATAATGTATGTGCAACATCACAATTTTTATTAAATTCGGATGTTAATAGAATCATTCAATGCATATCATAGTTCTTTGCATTTTTGGAGTTTAAAAAAAAATTCAAATAATACTTTCCACTCGAGAAAAACAAATGAGAGGGGATAAGATGACTTCCTCAAAATATAAAAGAGTGGGAAATTTTATTTTTACTATTATTTGAAGTTTTGGAGTTTATTTGGTATTTATTTTATCTGCAAAAAGTGCATTAATTACATTAGGAAATATTTTCAAAAATGTTCTGTGCTTAAGTTAATGTTCATTAGGCTCTAAATATTGCATAGTTATTTTATAAATTATTGTGGTGTTTTTATTAATTCTTTTGAATTAATTATGACCACTTTAGTGTTCTGTTAAAAAAAACACACGCACGCACTCACCCGCCTGGACCGAAACCAGTTCGGCCCAGGGACGCGCGCGCCTAGCCAGGCCAGGCCAGCCAGCCCACTGGCCATTCGGCCCCAGGCCAGCCCCAGCGCCGACGCCTTCCGCCCGGCCGACGCCGCGCCCGCCCTCGCTCGCTACCGCCGTCGCCACTGACTGGTGGGCCCCGCTCCACGTCTTCTTCCCCAACCTCCCGCTTCTCCCGCAGGATGAGCACGCGCACGCGCTCCCGAACCCGCCGGCCGAAGCTCTCGGGATAGAGCTATCCCGCTGCTCCTCGACGCCCTCCCCTCGCCTATATAAAGGCCAAGACCCCCCCTCTTCCATCCTCGCCGTCCCGCATCTTCCCACGCCGCCCCTACCGCTCGTCGTCG
>NC_041388.1:688253559-688388968 GCF_002162155.2 Triticum dicoccoides
CGGTTAACCGCGGTTCCCTTAGACCGGCCGGTTTTATTTAAACCGAGCGTCGGTTTTTCTTTAGTTAGCCGCCGCCACTGTTTTTCTTAGTTAGCGGCCGTTCGCCGTATAGCCTCCGCAGCGGACGCTGCTCGGCCAGCCACGAGCCACCACGTGGCCAGGGACTTGTTTGCGATAGTTTTCTTCTCTGTTTAGTCCCTGTAATTAGCAGATTAGTCCCTAAACTTCGCGTAGCCACAACTTTTTAACCGTAGGTCCAAACTCGATGAAACCAGCGGCAAATTCTTCGTATTGTTTAGATCTATCCAGTGGTATCCTTTTTGCAAACTTTTGACAGATTCAAATTTGAATTTATTCAGATTTGAATTCGAACTTCAAATGGCCATATCTCCCAAACCGTAACTCCGATTAAGTTGATTCTTTTTGCACTTTGTCACCGTAGCCAAACCCTATCACCTGGACCTTTGTCACAATAACTTTCACACACTAGAATCTGCCCATTAATATTTTTACTAGTATGCATAGTACGCACTATAGTTCACATCACTCTTTGAACCATAGGCCTATGTTGTTTTGCATCTAGAATATTTTTTCATGCTAGTTAAGTGTGATGTTTGTTCATTTGGTTTTCCGAAACTTTTGCTTTGCATGTTCTTCTTGGTTCTCTTGAATGTTTGTTTATGTTTGTTTATCTCCTTTGCGATAGATTGCCCGGAGTGCGAAGCAGAATATTTTCAGTCTTTAGAGTTCAACCAGCAGTACCAAGGCAAGTTGCATCTTGATCATGTTTCCTTACCTATGTTTTATTATGCACTTAGTTCTTTGCGGTAGGACTGCATGGTAGGAATTGATGCCGCATGCCTATGCTTTTCACCCAGTAGTTCATTGAGGTAGGTCTGAACCATATGACATTGTCGCCATCGTTTTACATTATGTTGCTTCGCTAAGTAGACGTGGATTGGGGAGTGAACATTGTAAAGTATGAGTAACAATGTAGTAAGTAGGACCTAAGATAATTAATGAACTACCTGGGCGGAAACTTGATGGAATGGTGGCGAAGTACAGTGGGGCACGCATGGGAAATCCATGGTGGTGCACCACTAGTGGACCGTCCGCTCAGGCTCAAAGAGATCAAATCGTATTCTCATGTCTAGAAGCTTATGTGTGCAGCCACAAGCCAATATGGGCTCTGGCTTAGTTGAGTAGTTAGTGTGACCCCTTCCGGGATGGGCTAGCAGATGTAGAAGGATGTAGGTGTACCGGCCTATCCGTGGGTTAAGGGGGAGCATTTTCAAAAGACTATGTCTCGATCTTCCGATCATGGAGGTGGTCGAATCTTGTGGGGAAAAGTGCGCAACCTCTGCAGAGTGTCAACCTAATCGATTAGCCGTGTCCCCGGTTACGGACATCTTGAGCTTCTAGTAGTGAAAATGCTGGGAGATCTCCTCACCTTTAATTAAACAGTTGGGTTTTAAATGAAACTTGGGAACGGATGGAGTTGGGTTTGCCAACTCATCCTATGCAAATGTGTAGTAGTAGAATAACATCTTTTCTAATAGGGAAAAACTAGCTTTATGCAAAACTTAAACTTAGAGCTTTCCACCAGCCAAATTGCATGTACAAGTAGGTTCATTACACTTATGATGTGACTTGCCAGTACATTCAATGTACTGACCTATATGGCTGCAACTTATCACGTTGCAGATATATCCGACGAGGTTAAGGTGCTATAGGTCGATGTTCTACACTCAACCTTGCTCGTGGAGTTGGACTCATTTACTACTTTGCTTCCGCAGTATTTGTTTATTGGCTCTATGCCCTATTTGGTAATAAATGTATTGCTCCTGGACTATCGATGTAATAAAGAGATGTGTGTTATTTCTGTTATTTCATCGAGTACTGTGTGTGCTAGCAAGTCGATCCAGGGACTAGCACGGTAAGCACAGAGACTTCGACTCTTACCGAGTCGGGTCGCTACAAGATGGTATCAGAGCACACGTTGACTGTAGGACGCGACCCCTAGAAAATGGAAAAGCCATAGGATAAAACTTTATTTTTCACTTTCCCTATATATCCTTTGGTCTCGTACCTTCTTTACTTCTGTACTAATTTCTTCCCTCTTTCAAATTTAGATGTCGTCCGCCATTGTCGAGTTTGAGCAGCCCGATGAGACCATGCCTTTTGGACGGCAGCTGGTGAAGATCGTGAAGCACCTGAAGATTGGGCTTCCCACATTCACTGGAACCTTCACCGCCACCCTGCCCGAGGAGACATGTTGGAGGATCGATGCCCATATCCCTGGACGCATCCTCGGAAACCGCACCAAGCCCATTGATTTCCATGTGGATACTGCAACATGGGGCTTGGGCAGGGGCATCGCTGCTCACATTGCTCTCGGACGCATTCGGGAGGAGTATGACGAAGACCTCAAGAGGACCTCCTTCGTGATGTACGGACGCCGTGACGCAAAAGGAGATGTGGTGCGTACCCTGGAGGACGAGACGATAGCATCCCATATCCAGGACATGGAGGATCACATTCGTATGATGGAGCTGGAGCTGTCTGACAACATGATCGTCATCAAGAACCTCATGACTCGCAAGGCCGATCTCGAGGAGGAACTCCAAGACGCTCGCATCGAGCATGAGGGAGAGCTGGACACACTACAGGAGAAGATCGACGATCTGAAGCTTGAGCTTGAGGAGGCCGAGGAGAAGCTGGATGAGGGAGAAAACATTCAGGAGGATCACTCGTATGGTGCCTATGTCAGCCAGGACAAGGACCAGGGTGATGAGCTTAGAGATGATGACACCGACAGTGATGCAAGGACACCTGATGTCAACATGGTTGACTGGTCTTCATCCGACGAGAGTTAGATTTTATACCACCATGAGAGTTAGAAATTTGATTTCGTTATCCGATTAGTTTTATTTCATTTGTGAGACCTTGTCAAATCTTGTGACATGGCTTACCTTAGGTTTGATTGTTCATGTGAACCCCTTTGAGTGAAATTGAATTGGAGTGATTTGAAATTTTATTGCTATCATGTGCATATGGGTAGTATGATTTTACTCCCTAGGCCTTATTCTCTTCTGACTTCTCATCCACTCTAAACCCATCAGATGCCTTCAAGACGTGACCCCGAACTCAACTTTCCGCCGGAACTCACGCAATTGATCCAGCAGCAGAATGCTCTTATGCAGATGCTCATTCAGAACCAGAACCAGAACAACAACAACCCATCGCCGCCACCCCCAGTTGATAGTCTTACCCGTTTTCTGAGGCTGAAACCACCCGTGTTCTCCAGCAGCACGGAGCCAATCGTCGCAGATGACTGGCTCCGCAAGATAGGAAGGGAGCTAGCCACGGCAGGATGCAATGATGCTGAGAAGGTGAAGTTTGCCGCCCATCAGCTGGATGGCCCGGCCGCTGCTTGGTGGGAGAACTACACCACCACATACCCCTTGGAGAATGTGACTTGGACTCAGTTCCAGCAGGCATTCCGCACTGCTCATGTCTCAGCTGGAGCCATGGGTCTGAAGAAGAAGGAGTTCCGCAGCTTGCGCCAGGGAGGACGCACGGTATCCCAGTATGCTGAGGAGTTCAGTAAGTTGGCCCGTTATGCACCAGGGGACGTGGCCACTGATGCAGCCAAGCAGGAGAAGTTTCTGGAGGGACTAAACGATGAGTTGGGAGTTCAGTTGACTGTGGTGACCTTTGCGAACTATCAGGAGTTGGTTGATAAGGCTACCATTCTCGAGGGCAAGCACCAGCAGATGGAGAATCGTAAGAGAAAGTATGGTCATGGGAAGTATAACTCTGGAGTTCAACAAAAACCCCGCTATAGCCAGTACTCAGGAAGTTCTGGATCAGGAACTAGCAAGTTTGGAGGGAATCATCATAACCATGGAGGCCACATTCAGCATGGAGGAAATGGACACAACCACCATGGTCACAAGCATGGAAATGGCAATGGAGGGAATGGCAACCAGCAGCAATTCAACTCTTCTACACCAATGAAGAAAGATCTGAGTCACATCACTTGCTTCAAATGCAAGAAGACAGGGCACTACTCCAATGAGTGTCCTGAGGCGCAGAATGGAAATGGAAATGGCAATGGGAATTCTGGAGGCAAGAAGCCTAATCCTTTCACTAAGGGGCATGTGAATCATGTCAATGTGGAAGAGGTCTATGAACAGCCTGACGCAGTGATTGGTAAGTTCTTGGTTAATTTATTTCCAGCACTCATTCTTTTCGACACTGGTGCATCGCATTCATTCATATCGAGGGGATTCGTGGATAGACATAAGTTGCCTACCGTAGCTCTTAAGGCACCCATTCTAGTGAGTTCCCCAGGAGCCGAGTCTATGGCTAGTCAGGGATGTTTCCAGTTGCCTTTGAACATAGGGGGACATGTTTTCCCTACGGATATGATCATACTAGAGTCACAAGGGTTGGATGTAATCCTAGGGATGGATTGGATGTCCAAGTATGAGGGGACCATCGATTGTGCTAGTAGATCGATTTTTCTCACCACCCCAGAGAAGAAGAGGATCAAGTATGTATCCAGACTTAAGCCTAAGAGGACTCAGGTGAACTCTCTTACGGGAGTTGTCCAGGAAGAAGTACCAGTGGTGAAGGATTATCCCGATGTATTTCCGGAGGAGTTACCAGGTATGCCGCCAGATCGGGAGATTGAGTTTTTAATTGAGTTGCTGCCAGGTACAGGACCTATCTCCAAGAGGCCGTATCGGATGCCCGCTAATGATTTGGAGGAAGTCAAGAAACAGATTAAGGAGTTTCTAGAGAAAGGGTATATTCGCCCGAGTTCATCACCTTGGGGAGCCCCAGTACTCTTAGTAGAGAAGAAGGATGGAACCTTGAGGATGTGTGTGGATTACCGCTCTTTGAACGAGGTGACCATCAAGAACAAGTATCCCCTACCGATGATCAATGACTTGTTTGACCAGCTAGAAGGAGCTAGTGTTTTCTCCAAGATCGATCTTCGATCGGGTTATCACCAATTGAAGATCCGTGAGAAGGATATACCCAAGACAGCTTTTACTACAAGGTATGGGCTTTATGAGTATACAGTCATGTCCTTTGGTTTGACTAATGCCCCTGCCTATTTTATGAGCATGATGAACAAGGTGTTCATGGAGTTCTTGGATAAGTTCGTTGTGGTATTCATTGATGACATATTGGTTTTCTCCAAGAATGAGGAGGAACACGCTGAACATCTACGCTTGGTTCTGGAGAAGCTCAGAGAACATCAACTTTATGCCAAGTTCAGCAAGTGTGAGTTTTGGCTCAAGGAAGTCGGATTCCTTGGACATGTTGTGTCAGGTGAAGGGATTGCAGTGGACCCTACCAAGGTAGAGTCAGTCACAGAATGGAATGCACCCACCACAGTTGGCGAGATTCGCAGTTTCCTTGGACTTGCAGGATATTACCGGAGATTTATTGAAAATTTCTCTAAGATTGCAAGGCCCATGACAACGTTGTTGAAGAAGGACACCAAGTTCGTTTGGACTGAAGAGTGTGAAGCCAGTTTTCAAGAGTTGAAGAAGCGTTTGGTTACAGCCCCAGTGCTAATCCTACCTGACGTACACAAGGACTTTCAGGTGTATTGTGATGCTTCACGTCAGGGACTTGGAGGTGTTCTTATGCAGGAGGGAAAAGTTGTAGCTTATGCTTCACGACAGCTTCGACCTCATGAGTTGAACTATGCCACGCATGACTTGGAGTTAGCAGCCGTTGTGCATGCACTCAAGACATGGAGACACTATCTTATTGGGAATCGTTGTGATGTTTACACGGATCACAAGAGTTTGAAGTACATTTTCACGCAGAAGGAGTTGAATCACAGGCAAAGGAGATGGTTGGAACTTATAAAGGATTATGACATGAGTCTGCATTATCATCCAGGAAAAGCCAATGTTGTGGCGGATGCTTTGAGCCGTAAGAGTTACGTTAACACCCTTACAGCAGGAGATTTACCTCAGGAGTTATGTGATGAGCTTAGAGACCTTCAGTTAGAAATAGTTCCAAGAGGTTATGTTGCCGTACTCGAGGTACAGTCCACCTTGTTGGGAAGAATCAGAGAAGCCCAGAAGTTGGACCAAGGTATTGCTGAGATAAAGGAAATGATGAGAAAAGGGAAAGCAAAAGGATTCCGTGAGGATGAAAATGGAACCATATGGTTTGAGCAACGGATTTGTGTACCCAATGATCCAGAGCTCAGGAAGTTGATTCTTCAGGAGGCTCATGACTCACCATATTCGATACACCCAGGCAACACCAAGATGTATTTGGACTTGAAGGAAAGTTTTTGGTGGGCCGGTATGAAGAGAGAGATTGCCGAGTATGTGGCAATATGTGATGTATGTCAGAGAGTAAAGGCAGAGCATCAGAAACCAGCAGGTTTACTTCAGCCGTTGCCAATACCTGATTGGAAATGGGATAAACTTGGTATGGACTTTATCACGGGGTTACCCAGGACCCGTTCAGGTTATGATTCCATTTGGGTGATAGTGGATCGTTTGACCAAGGTTGCTCACTTCATTCCAGTGAAGACCACCTATACAAGTGCTAAGCTGGCAAAGATATATATGACCAGGATTGTATGTCTGCATGGAGTTCCGAGGAGCATCGTATCAGATAGAGGAACACAGTTTACCTCAAAGTTTTGGAATCAGTTGCATGAAACTTTGGGTACCAGGCTAGAGTTTAGTACAGCCTTCCATCCACAGACTGATGGGCAGACAGAGAGAGTCAATCAGATTCTGGAGGACATGCTGAGAGCTTGTGCGCTAGACTATGGGTCTAGTTGGGATGATAACTTACCCTACACAGAGTTCTCGTACAACAACAGCTACCAAGCCAGTTTGCAGATGGCCCCTTTCGAGGCATTGTATGGCAGGAAATGCAGGACACCTTTGATGTGGAATGGAGTTGGAGATCGCAAATTATTTGGACCTGATTTGATCAGGGATTCAGAGGAGAAGGTCAAGTTGATTCGTGACAGACTCAAGATAGCCCAGTCAAGGCAGAAAAGCTATGCTGATGCTAAACGCAAGGAAGTGATCTATGAAGTGGGAGATAGAGCATATCTTCGAGTGTCTCCACTTCGAGGTATTAAGAGATTTGGAGTCAAAGGAAAGTTAGCACCACGATTTGTGGGACCATATAGAGTTCTGGAACGCAGAGGAGAGGTTGCATACCAGTTGGAATTACCAGAGGCTTTGACAGGAGTTCATGATGTGTTCCATGTTTCCCAGCTGAAGAAGTGTCATGCAGAGATGGCGGATATTCCTTTGAGGGATACAGTGCCACTCGAGGCAATTCAGTTAGAGAGCGATCTGACTTATGAGGAGAAGCCTATTAAGATTCTTGAGACTGCAGAGAGGATCACTCGAACCAAGATCATCAGGTTCTGCAAAGTTCAGTGGAGTCACCACACCGAGGAGGAAGCTACCTGGGAAAGAGAAGAAGATCTCAGGCAGGACCATCCACACCTTTTTGCTGGCCAACCCGAATCTCGAGGACGAGATTCATCTTAAGGGGGGTAGGTTTGTAACATCCCAATTTTTATTAAATTCGGATGTTAATAGAATCATTCAATGCATATCATAGTTCTTTGCATTTTTGGAGTTTAAAAAAAAATTCAAATAATACTTTCCACTCGAGAAAAACAAATGAGAGGGGATAAGATGACTTCCTCAAAATATAAAAGAGTGGGAAATTTTATTTTTACTATTATTTGAAGTTTTGGAGTTTATTTGGTATTTATTTTATCTGCAAAAAGTGCATTAATTACATTAGGAAATATTTTCAAAAATGTTCTGTGCTTAAGTTAATGTTCATTAGGCTCTAAATATTGCATAGTTATTTTATAAATTATTGTGGTGTTTTTATTAATTCTTTTGAATTAATTATGACCACTTTAGTGTTCTGTTAAAAAAAAACACACGCACGCACTCACCCGCCTGGACCGAAACCAGTTCGGCCCAGGGACGCGCGCGCCTAGCCAGGCCAGGCCAGCCAGCCCACTGGCCATTCGGCCCCAGGCCAGCCCCAGCGCCGACGCCTTCCGCCCGGCCGACGCCGCGCCCGCCCTCGCTCGCTACCGCCGCCGCCACTGACTGGTGGGCCCCGCTCCACGTCTTCTTCCCCAACCTCCCGCTTCTCCCGCAGGATGAGCACGCGCACGCGCTCCCGAACCCGCCGGCCGAAGCTCTCGGGATAGAGCTATCCCGCTGCTCCCCGACGCCCTCCCCTCGCCTATATAAAGGCCAAGACCCCCCCTCTTCCATCCTCGCCGTCCCGCATCTTCCCACGCCGCCCCTACCGCTCGTCGTCGCCGTTCGCATCTCGCCGGAGCTCCGAGCCCCGCCGTCCTCGCCCCGCCCCGTCCGGACGTCGCCGACGCACGCCGCCACCACCTTCGCGACGCCCTCGACGCGCCGCACCTCCCCGTCTTCTTCCCCGACGCCGAGGACCGCCGTAGCCGCCGTCCCCTCCGCCACCGACGCCGCGCCGCCGTCTTCGTCGTCGCCGGCCACCACTCCAGCCCACTGTAAGCCGCCGCCCCACCCTCGCCCGTTAGATCGGACCCCAACGGTCCAGATTAGATTAGGTTCGGTTTTTTTTATTTTGCGAAGAGGTACACGGTTAACCGCGGTTCCCTTAGACCGGCCGGTTTTATTTAAACCGAGCGTCGGTTTTTCTTTAGTTAGCCGCCGCCACTGTTTTTCTTAGTTAGCGGCCGTTCGCCGTATAGCCTCCGCAGCGGACGCTGCTCGGCCAGCCACGAGCCACCACGTGGCCAGGGACTTGTTTGCGATAGTTTTCTTCTCTGTTTAGTCCCTGTAATTAGCAGATTAGTCCCTAAACTTCGCGTAGCCACAACTTTTTAACCGTAGGTCCAAACTCGATGAAACCAGCGGCAAATTCTTCGTATTGTTTAGATCTATCCAGTGGTATCCTTTTTGCAAACTTTTGACAGATTCAAATTTGAATTTATTCAGATTTGAATTCGAACTTCAAATGGCCATATCTCCCAAACCGTAACTCCGATTAAGTTGATTCTTTTTGCACTTTGTCACCGTAGCCAAACCCTATCACCTGGACCTTTGTCACAATAACTTTCACACACTAGAATCTGCCCATTAATATTTTTACTAGTATGCATAGTACGCACTATAGTTCACATCACTCTTTGAACCATAGGCCTATGTTGTTTTGCATCTAGAATATTTTTTCATGCTAGTTAAGTGTGATGTTTGTTCATTTGGTTTTCCGAAACTTTTGCTTTGCATGTTCTTCTTGGTTCTCTTGAATGTTTGTTTATGTTTGTTTATCTCCTTTGCGATAGATTGCCCGGAGTGCGAAGCAGAATATTTTCAGTCTTTAGAGTTCAACCAGCAGTACCAAGGCAAGTTGCATCTTGATCATGTTTCCTTACCTATGTTTTATTATGCACTTAGTTCTTTGCGGTAGGACTGCATGGTAGGAATTGATGCCGCATGCCTATGCTTTTCACCCAGTAGTTCATTGAGGTAGGTCTGAACCATATGACATTGTCGCCATCGTTTTACATTATGTTGCTTCGCTAAGTAGACGTGGATTGGGGAGTGAACATTGTAAAGTATGAGTAACAATGTAGTAAGTAGGACCTAAGATAATTAATGAACTACCTGGGCGGAAACTTGATGGAATGGTGGCGAAGTACAGTGGGGCACGCATGGGAAATCCATGGTGGTGCACCACTAGTGGACCGTCCGCTCAGGCTCAAAGAGATCAAATTGTATTCTCATGTCTAGAAGCTTATGTGTGCAGCCACAAGCCAATATGGGCTCTGGCTTAGTTGAGTAGTTAGTGTGACCCCTTCCGGGATGGGCTAGCAGATGTAGAAGGATGTAGGTGTACCGGCCTATCCGTGGGTTAAGGGGGAGCATTTTCGAAAGACTATGTCTCGATCTTCCGATCATGGAGGTGGTCGAATCTTGTGGGGAAAAGTGCGCAACCTCTGCAGAGTGTCAACCTAATCGATTAGCCGTGTCCCCGGTTACGGACATCTTGAGCTTCTAGTAGTGAAAATGCTGGGAGATCTCCTCACCTTTAATTAAACAGTTGGGTTTTAAATGAAACTTGGGAACGGATGGAGTTGGGTTTGCCAACTCATCCTATGCAAATGTGTAGTAGTAGAATAACATCTTTTCTAATAGGGAAAAACTAGCTTTATGCAAAAATTAAACTTAGAGCTTTCCACCAGCCAAATTGCATGTACAAGTAGGTTCATTACACTTATGATGTGACTTGCCAGTACATTCAATGTACTGACCTATATGGCTGCAACTTATCACGTTGTAGATATATCCGACGAGGATTAAGGTGCTATAGGTCGATGTTCTACACTCAACCTTGCTCGTGGAGTTGGACTCATTTACTACTTTGCTTCCGCAGTATTTGTTTATTGGCTCTATGCCCTATTTGGTAATAAATGTATTGCTCCTGGACTATCGATGTAATAAAGAGATGTGTGTTATTTCTGTTATTTCATCGAGTACTGTGTGTGCTAGCAAGTCGATCCAGGGACTAGCACGGTAAGCACAGAGACTTCGACTCTTACCGAGTCGGGTCGCTACAGTATGTGAACTGGTTAAGCGTCCTAATCCATGGAAGCATAATATAATAGGTACCAAATGGATATACCGCAACAAGCAAGATGAGCATGGTCAAGTTGTCAGAAACAAAGCTCGTCTCATTGCTCAAGGATATACTCAAGTGGAAGGCATTGACTTCGATGAAACATTTGCTCCTGTGGCTAGACTTGAAGCCATACGCATACTGCTGGCCTATGCAAATCATCATAACATACTTCTATATCAAATGGATGTGAAGAGTGCCTTTCTCAATGGCAAGATTGAAGAAGAAGTGTATGTTGCACAACCGCCTGGCTTTGAAAATCCAAAACATCCTGACATGGTATACAAGCTCAACAAGGCACTGTATGGCCTCAAACAAGCCCCTAGGGCCTGGTATGACACACTCAAATACTTCCTGAAGAGCAAAGGCTTCATACCTGGTTCCCTAGATCCCACTCTTTTCACGAAGACATATGATGGTGAATTGTTTGTGTGCCAAATATACGTGGATGACATTATCTTCGGCTGCACCAATCAGAAGTACAGTGAAGAGTTTGGATATATGATGCAAGAGCAATATCAGATGTCCATGATGGGGGAGCTGAAGTTCTTCCTTGGTCTTCAAATACGACAACAATGCAATGGCATCTTCATATCTCAAGAGAAGTATCTCAAAGATTGCCTGAAGAAGTTCGGTATGCAAGACTGCAAAGGCTTCACAACACCAATGCCAGCCAAACATCATCTGGGTCCTGACGACAATGGTAAAGAGTTCGATCAAAAGGTATACCGCTCCATGATTGGTTCTTTACTTTATCTATGTGCATCTAGGCCAGATATTATGCTTAGTGTTTGCATGTGTGCTCGATTTCAAGCGGCACCAAAGGAGTCGCATCACTTAGCTGTGAAGCGAATTCTTCGATATTTGGCTCACACCCCAACTCTAGGATTATGGTATCCCAAGGGCTCAGAGTTTGATCTGGTTGGATTCTCGGATGCTGATTATGCTGGTGACAAAGTTGATCGCAAGTCTACATCAGGCACATGTCACTTTCTGGGATGATCACTTGTATGTTGGTCTTCAAAGAAGCAGAACTGTGTATCTCTCTCCACTGCTGAATCTGAATACATTGCTGCTGGATCTTGCTGCGCTCAGCTTCTATGGATGAAGAAAACACTCAAGGACTATGGCATTCATCTGAAGCAAGTGCCACTTTACTGCGACAACGAAAGCGCCATCAAGATTGCCAACAACCCAGTTCAGCACTCGAAGATAAAGCACATTGAAATTCGTCATCACTTTCTCAGAGATCATGTTGTGAAGGAAGACATTGATATCATACACGTCAACACTGAAGAGCAATTGGCAGATATCTTCACCAAGCCCTTGGATGAGAAGAGGTTTTGCAAGTTACGGTGTGAGCTAAATATCCTGGAATCCACAAATGTCCTGTGATCAGGCACACATCCTAACCCTTATGCATATTGATGACTTAGATGTGCAACACACAAAGTGAAGTATATCTTCAATCAATGAAGACATACATTCTAAGTGTGAATACATTAATGTGGAATTTGACTTCGGAGCGCCACGATAATTGTGCGCCGTGTCTGGGTCTAATACTTCCTATACGGTGGGTAACGCCACCACCAAACGTTCTATTTTGAAGTGTTTCACTCATGGCGTTACCTTGCAATGTCTTCACATTTGGTTTGGCTTCGAACTCAACATATTTTCATGATTATCTTCACTATGTTGATTATATATATATATATATATATATATATATATATATATATATATATATGCTAGTGTTCTGTCCTCTACAACATTCACTTATAGCTATGTCTTCGTGTTGAATCTTTTGAACTAAGTGAATGTGATCGGACCCCAACTTCTCTATGCTTTCTATCTCAAACTCTATCTCTCCGAGTCATATGCATTCTATTGAAACTGTCGAATGTCTTCTCTGCGTCCTTGTCAGCAAAAGATACAGAGACAACCATTAAGTCCGTTTTCAATGCTCATTCCTCCACATGAAATCCGGAGAAGTAGGAACGAACACCCGACAATCCAGGCGTGCGTGGGATGTGGAACAAACCCCAAAATTCCGTGTACTGGCCACGTGTTCCTCAGATGCGAATCGCCAGGGGCACCTGTGTAATAGCACAATGTCGCCCCTGTGCCTATAAATACACACTCACAGCGGTAATTATCTCTTCTTCCGCCCTCGCACGAACCCTAGCGCCACCGCTAGCTCTCGATGACACTGGCGACGAAGCGCTTCGCTGCCGCAACCTCTCCGACACCATCTTCACGCCGACCGCGGACATCGTCCTCTCCGCCGTCGCCGTAGGTGTCCTCCGTCGCCAAGTTAGGGCACGGAAGAGTGAACTGCTCGGCCTCATCTCCCACTCCGTCTAGCAGTTCTCAGTGTGGTAAATAAAACTCCCTTTTACAGCACCGTTGATCCTATTGATCTGTCACTTTCTACCACAAGCAGTTTCTGTTCACACAAGCTAAATCTCTCTCATACTGCATCTCATAACATGCCTAGTATATTCACTTATGCGTCACAAAGTAGTTAGATTCCTCACTTGTACTAGTCTGTGGGTTCGTACAAGTCTGGAACCAACTTCTTATCTATGAGTGAATGTCTTCGCACAATGAGGTCAATGTCTTCTAAACTGATTTATCTTCAAAATCTTCTGAGAATGCATATGACCTCTTCCCCTTCCCTCGCACCTTAATGCTGTCACAGGTACATGTCCGTGGGAGAATCCTTTGGTTCTCATAGTCTGCATTCATTTGCAGAATTCTTACAGCATCACATAAATTCTCCTGAAGCTAGTTCCTGTTGGTCTAGCAAGAGAAAGCCTTTGAAGCCTTTGAACGTATTGAAGCCTTTCAAGTTAAAGTTTATCGCTTCAGAGAAAGCAGCAAGGAAGGGGGGTAGACAACGTCGTGGCGGAACATCCAGAGATCTGCCTGATGAACTCGCAGAAATGTATAAGACAGATCTTGAAGAGGATTATAGTCAGCGCAAGACCCGAATCCAATGGATTCGACGCTATTGGGCAGAACAATGGTTCAAATACCGCTTCACAACTCAAGAGTATGCTGAGAAAAGTGCCATCAAAAGACCGTGGGGAGACATCTTATACAAGAACCTTCTACCCAGGTCCAGAGATAAAGCTATTGCCAGAAGCTTCTATCCATGCATGGTCCGTGGGCCACAGCCAGATGATGCACATCCGTCGTCACTACTCTGGTGTCGTGACAACAATCTGTTCAAGCGCAACTTCTAGTTTGCCCAAAACTCAGCGAAGCAGAACAAGAAGAAATTTGGGTTAGACTTCAACCCTGGTCCCTCAGCACCAATGGCAGATGGCACACGACATGCAGAACCCAATGTCATCGGTCCTTTTGCCAACCTTGAAGGCCTCATCACCTACATCTTGGTTCAAGGGACTGCAGTGAATGAGCCTGCGGCTGACACTAAGTCTGATGACGCGCCTGCAGTGCTGAAGCCAAAGCAGTTGAAGAAGCCAAAAGCTTCAAAGCCAGCCCCTTCACCAAAAATCTCAAGGGCGAAAGCCATTGGCAACTGCACCTCCTGAAGACAATGTGCAGTCTGAAGATTTATCACGCGTCTCCAAGCCCCAGAAGGTCAAGATGCCTCTGTCTCACACTGGTAAAGAGCTAACAGCTGCTGCCATACTACACAATGACGACATTGATCTGTCAAGTGATGACGATCTTGCCGATGACGCTCTTGAGCAACTCATCAAGAGCAAAGAAGAAGCAGAAATATTCAATGATCTGCCTCTCTTTGATGTCACCATCATCCACAACTTCATTGACGAGTGGTTTGACACGCCAAACATCAGCTTTGAAGATCTGCAGCTACCTATTGGCCTCAGTGTCGCCTTCCAAGGCGCCATTGCTTCAGAACTAGCTATTGCCCAGCGCATTGTTGAGCTGAAGCAGAAGATTGACTATGAAAAGGCTCAGTTCAAGAAGCATATGGCCAAGCTCAGCGTGCAAGAAGTGAAGAACTTCAAGACAATGACGCACGAGCTCAAGGAAGCCTTTGTGAAGAAGCGTGCAGAAGCTCAGGGTTCGCGTGAGCGCATGAAGACTCTGGCTGACAGATGTGTGCAAGCCTATAATGAGGCTGAGAAGCGCAAGGCACTTGGGCGTCCTGGCATCGACCCCAGGATGGCCGCAAATAAGAAGAAGAAGCCTGCTACGGCTGATCTGATGCACCAAGGCAAGAAGCAGTTCCGATTGTCTTCCCAACAAGAATGACTGGCTCGAAGCCAAAGAGCCAGTCAACAGCTTCAGAGCTCAAGAAGACAAGAACTGCTGAGGCTGAAGCCAGGAAGAGGAAACACTCTGAAGCCTCTCCTACTGCCCCCACCAAGAAAAAGAGAAAGACCAAGAAAGCTCGGGCTGCTCCCACAGAGCCCTTGATAGTTGAACCCATTTCTATGGTTCGTCCTGACGCAAAACGTCAACTGACAGTTCATGAGCCTGCTTCCACAGAGGCTCCTGACGCTGAAGACATTCCAGCAGCTGATCCCATCGCTGCTGAAGACATTGGTCATCATGACAATGTAGAAGATGATGCAGTCCTTCCTCAGTTAGAAAATAGCAAACTCATCAGCATTGGTCGTCCACTGACGCCAATTGCACAGGATGCTTCATGGGCGGATCACCCACAAGAGGAAGAAGACTATGAGGCCCAGCCCACTCCAAATCCACAGGTGTCGTCTGTGTTCCGCAGGCTTCGCAAAGGTCCAAGGCCTCAAGTCTCTGCTGAAGACATTCCAGCTGCATCAACCGCAGAAGAAGAAGTACCACAAGATCCCACTCCCCTGCTCCACCAAGAAGCAGTTCTCCAGGAGAACGTGCCTGTGACCGACCCTCTAGCTAGTCAAGGGGAGGATGCAAATCTTGAGGCTGCCACAACCAACAACGAAGCTACTATGGAGCCCTCCCCAGCAAAAGCTTCAGAAGACAGCGAAGCCGCTGATCCCGCCACTTCTGTTCCTGAGTCTGCTGCCAGTCCCCAATTCAACTATCATGTTGAGCACATGCCTCAGGTCCAGAAGCCAATCCCAAGACTGCCAAGGTTTCCAGGTCCTGCATCAGCACCTAGCTCCTTCAACATCAATGGCTTCAGGGCAGACAACACGTTCTTCGATAGCTCCAGGAACCCCTACTCAAGGGAAAGGATATCATCTGATCGGTTCTGGAGCTATCCTCAGCGAAGCTATTACTCTTGCATTCTTTACAACCAAGGTCGCATCTTCCCACACAAGCGCCTTGATGTTGAAGCTATAGCTGGTCTGCCCTGTCTAGAAGAAGCGTTGGATTGCTTCAAGCAAGTGGGTCTGCTGCAGTTTGTTACTGATGAAGAGCACTGGAATGAAGAGCTGCTGCTACAATTCTATGCCACACTTCACATCAAAGGGTATAACAGAGATCCGAAGACTTGGGTCCTGGAGTGGATGACTGGCAACGTTCATCATGAAGCCAATGCATTTGACATCACTGAGCTCACTGGCCTGCCCACTCCTGGCGATCTCTTTGAGCAAGGCTGTCAGCTGCATACTGAAGCTATTGAGAGCATCTTTCAGTGACCAGAACCTAATATGAGTCAAATGCTTAGCATGATGAAGCCATTGCCTCAAGATGCTACGTATCCCACAGAGTTCTTCGTTGAAGACCTTGAGTACCTACCCAGAACCATCTATCACATCATCAGGCGAACTCTCTGGCCTATCAAAGGGCACTCTCCAAATGCCAAGCTTCAGGGTGCAATGAAGACTTTGGTCTTCTATATACTTCATGGCAAATGCTTCAATGCACAGGACTTCTTCATAGGCCAACTTGCTGCATCAGGCATTGATCTGTTTGGTTTGAAGTTCTACGCCCCTTGGGTCATGCGGCTGATCAAGCTACACTCCGCCATCTCTTATCAGCCCTCAGCCCGCAACAATAGGATCTTCTTGCCTGACGTGGACATGTCTACTGAATCCATATATTCTGAGCCTGCCAAGCAACCTTAGAGTCTTCAGAATGCAGAACATTAGAGTTTTACACAGAATGTTGAAGGCGTTGAAGCAGTTTCTCGGGTGTATCCTTTGGCTGGCACTACACATGCACCACACCCTGCTTCAACTGAAGCCACTGACAGTGCCATTGCTTCAAGACCCAAGAAGCGCACTCGTGTTCTCAATGACCGAGAGCTTCTTGTGGCCCTACATCAGAAACAAGATAGGCATCATGACTGGCTGAAGCGTCAGATGAAAAGCCTCTTGGTGGATGTTAATCGCACTCGAAATCTTGCCACCAAGAATGCTTTCATTGCCCATGAAACCTGTCGCCGCACATGGAAAGGGCTAACGATGATGCTTTCTGAAGCTGATCTTCAAGAGGATGGCTTCACTGAGAGATTCAAGTTTGACTCCACACCTCCTCGAAGGGCTGTGCTGCTGGGAACTCCATCCCTTGAAGACTCTGAGTTCTCTTCCTTTGCTGCCACAGTCACTGCCAGAATCATTGAGGAAGAAGACGATGCTACTTCACCGCCACCTGCTTCAGCACCTCCAAGCTCTTCTGCACCGCCAAACAACACCAACAACCCTGCTACTTCACCTACTCCTCATGGGAACGAGTAGAGGCTCTATGTCTTCAAACCTTTTTGGTCATTACTGACAAAAGGGGGAGAAGCATATGAGATTGATAGTCTTCAAGCGGGTTCATATGGGCGGGTGCCTTATATTTTGCTTCGTGCTTACAACTCTCGTTTTTTTGCTACATTTGGTTCTTATGAGTTGTAACACTTAAACTAGATGGTCGTCTGCTACTTATTCTCCACCTTGTTTTGCGAAGATAAATTCCGCATGTGCGATGATAAATTCCGCACTTAGCTCATTCTGCAGACGTCCATTTTCCATTATGCATGGCATTATCTTCATATACTTTCACATGCATAGTGGATTGACATCATAAGTTGAAGTGGATCTCCACAAGTACCACCTGCCATGTGCATTTGCATTCCAAAAGCAAATTAACTTATATGCACATCTTCAGGGGCAGCCCTTGCAACTTATGAAGACAATTCCTTATTCTTTACAATTTTACAGATTATATTCTCCGTTGAAAACTTCAACTAGTTTGTCATCAATCACCAAAAAGGGGGAGATTGTAAGTGCATCTAGTGCCACCCCTAGTTGGTTTTGGAGTATTGACGACAAACCTAGTTGAGGGACTAATGTGTTTGTGAGAATTGCAGGATAACACAGGTAGAAGTCCCTCATGATTCGGTTTTACTACCAGAGATGACCCCTAAAAATGTATGAAGACATTGAAGTCAAAGGTGGTATATGAAGATATTCACATTGAAGACTATGACAAGAGAAGACATGATATGAAGCCTATGGAGCTCGAAGACTTAAATCTTTTGTAGTTCTTTTTCTTTTGTGTTGAGTCATAGCAACCACCGTACTGTTAAGTGGGGTCCAAGAGAACCAATCAGAATGACTGAAGTGATGCCTAAACCAAAAACCTATGTCTTCGAGTGAAGACAATGAGAGCGAATCTTGTCCAGAGTCGGACAAGTCAGCTTTGCTTGTAGCCCAAGTAAAGTTGCCATGTGAGTTTGAAATCTGACCGTTGGAACACGTGTCAGTTCCTTAGTGACCCAGGGTCATTTCGGACAAATTAGGTCGGGTTGCCAAGTGGCTATAAATAGCCCACCCCCTACAACCATAAACGGTTGGCTGCTCAGATTAAAAGCACGGCTTTTGTCATTTGAGAGTAACCCACCTCGAAGCCTTTGAGAGAGAATTCATTGCGAGGATAAAGACCTAACCACCAGAGCCAGAGAGAATTGGGCATCACTTAAGTCTTCTTGTCTGTGTGATCTGAAGACTTATTACACTTGAGGACTGTGCATCCTCCAGCCGGTTAGGCGTCGCATTCTGAGCATTCAAGAGACATTGTGGATTGCCAGTGAACGAAGTCTGTGAAGGTTTGGGAGTCTACCTTGAAGACTTACCAGAGTGATTGGGCGAGGTCTATGTGACCTTAGCTCAAGGAGAATACGGTGAGGACTGGGTGTCCTGAGTTGCGTGTTCAGGACTGGATGTCCGGGACTGTGTGTCCTAAGGTTTAAATACCTAGCCGCTCCAACCAGACGTACAGTTGTCACAGCAACTGGAGCTGGTCCAACAAATCATTGTCTTCAACGAGTCACTGGTTTCATCTTCACTTCACTTTACTTACTGTTACTCCTTGTGAAGTCATTGTATGTTTGCTCTATCATTTGTCTTCACTGAGTGACTGCGTGTTCTGTTTGGCTTCACAATATCTTCCTACCTGATCCTTACTACCTAGCTGCTATTAGTCTTTGTGCTTTCACTTCATTGAATACTTGACTATGGTTTGCCTAGTGTAGCCTACCTTCCGCTGCATGGTAATAGGTTTAATTTTATCGTTTGTCTTCAAAACTCCCATGTTCTGAAGACTTTCATAAAAATCGCCTATTCACCCCCCCCCCCTCTAGTCGATATAACGCACTTTCAGCAGCCACGAAATGCCGCACATCGGTGGCATTTTGAAAAGTTACTAGAGGCAGCTAATTTTGTGACATCGCCACTAACTATCTTCATCTATAAGGGTTTTCCTACTAGTGAACATGAAATTTTTGTGGTGTTTGTCAGTCATTTCCTAGCAATAGGTATAGTGGTGTGGTAGATCACATGGTTGTTATGTCCAGGTCTAATTGTTTTACTAGTAATCTGTGTGTGGAGGTTTCTATTGAGTATTTCAAGATTTTTACTAATAAGTGTGTTCCTTTGGGGTGGGGGGGGGTTAGGTAATTCCCTGCAGCCCTCACCATTGTATTTATCTCAAACATATCCTGAATTTGTTGTTATTCATGTTTCCTTTGCTATTCTGCCCATCTACAAATGTACTGCAAATGTAATATGTCATCAATCTAATATAAACACACTAGTGTTGCAACTCAAGTTTCTTCTTTACTTATTAGTCTATTCTTTTCTCTTTGTTTGGATTACCAACTTGGCCAATTATTCAAGTTATCAAAGTCCAATTTTAAAAAATATTGAGAACTTTGCCCGTATTTCTCCTGAGAACTATCCCTTGCAGATAAACACGTAAGTTACCAAAATTCTTGTAACTTTTTACTCTACTTTTCATTTTTCTCTTAATACTTTGTCTTCATTTATTCTTTTCAAGTGTTTCTTTTCCAGATGTTTTTGTACATTGTACAACCATGACTGCGCTTTGTACAACATGTTATACATGGATTCATGGGATGGGAAATGCATGAAAGAGTTTGATCAAGTATGTTTTGTGACTTCTTTTCGCCATTACTGCTAATTTTTTTGTGAATTCTTTGATATGTATCATGTTAGATCTTTTAGCACTTTCTCTATGCCAAGGAAGTATTCCCTAGTTTCGTCAGCTAGTTTTTTTAGGGGAAAGACAGTAGGAGAGGCTCCTACTGTTTTGTATATATTTAACTATCAAGAGGTGTTACACATGTTACAAGTTTGTACCACTCCCCAATACAACATTTTTATGTTGGGGGCCAGACAGGGCTAACAACTAGTTACAAAGGTGTGAAGCTTAGATAGTGTGGCCCAAAACGAGATTGTCACAAATGGTGGTAATAGTGCCAGCCCGCTCCTCACGCACCCTATAATGCAGGAGATCGAAGTCTCCCAAAAACCTGGCTATCCAGCTTGCTTGGGAGGGTGTCACCCCCCTGAAATGTTTGTTATTCCTTTCTTTCCAAAGACTCCAGGAGGCTGTGAGGAAGATTTCAACGAAGAAAGGTCTGCGAGAGGCGACTCGGGCACTGAGGACCACATCAAGGCGTGAGGGCAAAGTTGGCCAGTCAATATGAAGTTTTCTCCATCAGGCTCGACTAAATGGGTAGGTGAAAATCATATGGTCCACCATCTCTTCAATGTTTTGCCAACATAGTAAACAGTTGAGGTCATCTCCAATATTATAGTGTCGGCGTTTGAGCATATTACGGGTGTTTAGCCTGTCATGCAAAAGCAACCAGCCAAAGACCTTGATCTTCATGGTGCACTTTGAGTTCCAGAGGAGTCGGAACAACGGGTGGGCTCGCATCTCCCGAAAGCAAAACTTGTAGTAGTCAGCCGCTTTGAAGTCAGGCTTCCCCCAAATATAGTGCCAGATGTCATTGCTGGTTGTTGAGGGTTGCAGTCTGGCGATTGTTTGGATGCCACGTACTTCATCGAATGCTTCTGGCAAGAACGGAAGATGAAAGGTTGCGTGCAGTGATGGGCTTTCCAAGAAGTTTTTCACATAGGCATCTTCATGCAGAACGTAAGAGAACGGTCTGGGATGGGAAGTTTCCAGTGTTTCATCGAGCCATAAGTCTTTCCAAACAAGAACTGTCGTGCCATCGACCACCTGGACATGGCTCACCACCTGCACTTGGGAGTGAGCTTGAGAACGTCACGCCACCAGAAGGACCCCACTACGTCAGATGCATGCGGGATTTTTTCGGAGTATTAAGTGTTCCAAAGAAGCTGTACCCAGGGGACATCTTTTTTGTTGTAGAATTTGTGCAAGAATTTTAAGAGCAGAGCTTCATTTTGGATGGAAATATTGATCGCTCCGAGCCCGCCTTGTTTTTTAGGTCTGCATACCAAATCCCAGGCTGCCAGCGAGTTGCACTTGTCTCCTTGCTCAGTTTTCTTCGTCCAGAGGCACCTTCGTTTCATTTTGTCCAACATCTCCAAGATCTTTGGGTGTATCTTGAGTGTACACAGGGCGTAGATGAGCAGAGTGAAGGAAATATGCCCTAGAGGCAATAATAAAGTTATCATTTATTTCCTTATATATCATGATAAAAGTTTATTATTCATGCTAGAATTGTATTAACCGAAAACATAATACATGTGTGAATACATAGACAAACAGAGTATCACTAGTATGCCTCTACTAGACTAGCTTGTTAATCAAAGATGGTTATGTTTCCTAACCATGGACAAAGAGTTGTCATTTGATTAACAGGATCACGTCATTAGATGAATGATCTGATTGACATGACCCATTCCATTAGCTTAGCACCCGATCGTTTAGTATGTTGCTATTGCTTTCTTCATGACTTATACATGTTCCTATGACTATGAGATTATACAACTCCCGTTTGCCGGAGGAACACTTTGTGTGCTACCAAACGTCACAATGTAACTGGGTGATTATAAAGGAGCTCTACAGGTGTCTCCAAAGGTACATGTTGGGTTGGCGTATTTCGAGATTAGGATTTGTCACTCCGATTGTCGGAGAGGTATCTCTGGGCCCTCTCGGTAATGCACATCACATAAGCCTTGCAAGCATTGCAACTAATGAGTTAGTTGTGAGATGATGTATTACGGAACAAGTAAAGAGACTTGCCGGTAACGAGATTGAACTAGGTATTGAGATACCGACGATCGAATCTCGGGCAAGTAACATACCGATGACAAAGGGAGACATGACGAGGAGTCTCGAAATGGTCGAGACATAAAGAGTGATATATTGGACGGCTATATTCAGACACCGGAAGTGTTACGGGTGATTTCGGAGAAAACAGGAGAGCCGGAGGGTTACCGGAACCCTACTGGGAGTAGTAATGGGCCATATGGGCCTTAGTGGAGAGAGAGAAGGGCGCCATGGTGGGCCGCGCGCCTCCTCCCCCCCTTGGTCCGAATTGGACTAGGAGAGGGGGGGCGGCGCCCCCCTTTCCTTCTCCCTCCCCACTTCTTTCCCCCTCTTAGTAGGAGTCCTACTCCTACTAGGAGGAGGACTCCTCCTGGCGCGCCTATAGGGGCCGGCCGGCCTCCTCTCCTTGCTCCTTTATATACGAGGGCAGGGGGCACCCCTAGACACACAAGTTGATCCACGTGATCATATTCTTAGCCGTGTGCGGTGCCCCCTTCCACCATAGTCCTCGATAATATTGTAGCGGTGCTTAGGCGAAGCCCTGCGACCGTAGTGCATCAAGATCGTCACCACGCCGTCGTGCTGATGGAACTCTTCCCCGACACTTTGCTGGATCGGAGTCCGAGGATCGTCATCGAGCTGAACGTGTGCTAGAACTCGGAGGTGCCGTAGTTTCGGTGCTTGATCGGTCGGGCCGTGGAGACGTACGACTACATCAACCAAACGCTTCCGTTGTCGATCTACAAGGGTACGTAGATCACACTCTCCCCTCTCGTTGCTATGCATCACCATGATCTTGCGTGTGCGTAGGAAATTTTTTGAAATTACTACGAAACCCAACAGTGGTATCAAAGCCTAGGTTTTATATGTTGATGTTATATGCACGAGTAGAACACAAGTGAGTTGTGGGTGATATAAGTCATACTGCTTACTAGCATGTCATACTTTGGTTCGGCGGTATTCTTGGACGAAGCGGCCCGGACCGACATTACGCGTACGCTTATGCGAGACCGGTTCTCCCGACGTGCTTTGCACATAGGTGGCTTGCGGGTGACAGTTTCTCCAACTTTAGTTGAACCGAGTGTGGCTACGCCCGGTCCTTGCGAAGGTTAAAACAGCACCAACTTGACAAACTATCGTTGTGGTTTTGATGCATAGGTAAGATTGGTTCTTGCTTAAGCCCGTAGCAGCCACGTAAAACTTGCAACACCAAAGTAGAGGACGTCTAACTTGTTTTTGCAGGGCATGTTGTGATGTGATATGGTTAAGACATGATTTTATTGTATGAGATGATCATGTTATGTAACCGAGTTATCGGCAACTGGCAGGAGCCATATGGTTGTCGCTTTATTGTATGCAATGCAATCGCCCTGTAATGCTTTACTTTATCACTAAGCGGTAGCGATAGTCGTAGAAGCATAAGATTGGCGAGACGACAACGATGCTATGATGGAGATCAAGGGGTCGCGCTGGTGACGATGGTGATCACGACGGTGCTTCAAGAATGGAGATCACAAGCACAAGATTATGATGGCCATATCATATCACTTATATTGATTGCATGTGATGTTTATCTTTTATGCATCTTATCTTGCTTTGATTGACGGTAGCATTATAAGATGATCTCTCACTAAATTTCAAGATAAAAGTGTTCTCCCTGAGTATGCACCGTTGCCAAAGTTCGTCGTGCCCAGACACCACGTGATGATCGGGTGTGATAAGCTCTACGTCCATCTACAACGGGTGCAAGCCAGTTTTGCACACGCAGAATACTCAGGTTAAACTTGACGAGCCTAGCATATGCAGATATGGCCTAGGAACACTGAGATCGAAAGATCGAGCGTGAATCATATAGTAGATATGATCAACATAGCGATGTTCACCATTGAAAACTACTCCATTTCACGTGATGATCGGTTATGGTTTGGTTGATTTGGATCACGTGATCACTTAGATGATTAGAGGGATGTCTATCTAAGTGGGAGTTCTTGAGTAATATGATTAATTGAACTTAAATTTATCATGAACTTAGTCCCTGATAGTATCTTGCTTGTTTATGTTAATTGTAGATAAATGGCCCGTGCTGTTGTTCCGTTAAATTTTAATGCGTTCCTTGAGAAAGCAAAGTTGAAATATGATGGTAGCAATTACACGGACTGGGTCCATAACTTGAGGATTGTCCTCATTGCTGCACAGAAGAATTACGTCCTGGAAGCACCGCTGGGTCCCAGGCCTGCTGCTGGAGCAACACCAGATGTTATGAACGTCTGGCAGAGCAAAGCTGATGACTACTCGATAGTTTAGTGTGCCATGCTTTACGGCTTAGAATCGGGACTTCAACGATGTTTTGAACGTCATGGAGCATATGAGATGTTCCAGGAGTTGAAGTTAATATTTCAAGCAAATGCCCGGATTGAGAGATATGAAGTCTCCAATAAGTTCTATAGCTGCAAGATGGAGGAGAACAGTTCTGTCAGTGAGCATATACTCAAAATGTCTGGGATAATAATCACTTGATTCAGATGGGAGTTAATCTTCCAGATGATTGCGTCATTGACGGAATTCTCCAATCACTGCCACCAAGCTACAAGAGCTTTGTGATGAACTATAATATGCAAGGGATGAATAAGACTATTCCCGAGCTCTTCGCAATGCTGAAAGCTGCGGAGGTAGAAATCAAGAAGGAGCATCAAGTGTTGATGGTCAACAAGACCACTAGTTTCAAGAAAAAGGGCAAAGGGAAGAAGAAGGGGAACTTCAAGAAGACAAGCAAGCAAGTTGCTGATCAGGAGAAGAAACCCAAGTCTGGACCTAAGCCTGAAACTGAGTGCTTCTACTGCAAGCAGACTGGTCACTGGAAGCGGAACTGCCCCAAGTATTTGGTGGATAAGAAGGATGGCAAGGTGAACAAAGGTATATGTGATATACATGTTATTGATGTGTACCTTACTAGAGCTCGCAGTAGCACCTGGGTATTTGATACTGGTTCTATTGCTAATATTTGCAACTCGAAACAGGGACTATGGATTAAGCGAACACTGGCAAAGGACAAGGTGACGATGCGCGTGGGAAATGGTTCTAAAGTCGATGTGATCGCGGTCGGCACGCTACCTCTACATTTACCTTCGGGATTAGTATTAAACCTAAATAATTGTTATTTGGTGCCAGCATTGAGCATGAACATTATATCTTTAATGCGAGACGGTTATTCATTTAAATCAGAGAATAATGGTTGTTCTATTTATATGAGTAATATCTTTTATGGTCATGCACCTTTGAAGAGTGGTCTATTTTTGATGAATCTCGATAGTAGTAACACACATATTCATAATGTTGAAGCCAAAAGATGCAGAGTTGATAATGATAGTGCAACTTATTTGTGGCACTGCCGTTTAGGTCATATCAGTGTAAAGCGCATGAAGAAACTCCATACCGATGGACTTTTGGAACCTCTTGATTATGAATCACTTGGTACTTGCGAACCGTGCCTTATGGGCAAGATGACTAAAACACCGTTCTCCGGTACAATGGAGAGAGCAACAGATTTGTTGGAAATCATACATACAGATGTATGTGGTCCGATGAATGTTGAGGCTCGTGGCGGATATCGTTATTTTCTCACCTTCACAGATGATTTAAGCAGATATGGGTATATCTACTTAATGAAGCATAAGTCTAAAACATTTGAAAAGTTCAAAGAATTTCAGAGTGAAGTTGAAAATCATCGTAACAAGAAAATAAAGTTTCTGCAATCTGATCGTGGAGGAGAATATTTGAGTTACGAGTTTGGTCTACATCTGAAACAATGCGGAATAGTTTCGCAACTCACGCCACCCGGAACACCTCAGCATAATGGTGTGTCCGAACGTCGTAATCGTACTTTACTTGATATGGTACGATCTATGATGTCCCTTACAAATTTACCGCTATCATTTTGGGGTTATGCTTTAGAGACGGCCGCATTCATGCTAAATAGGGCACCATCAAAATCCGTTGAGACGACACCTTATGAACTATGGTTTGGCAAGAAACCAAAGTTGTCATTTCTTAAAGTTTGGGGCTGCGATGCTTATGTGAAAAAGCTTCAACCTGATAAGTTCGAACCCAAATCAGAGAAATGTGTCTTCATAGGATACCCAAAGGAGACTGTTGAGTACACCTTCTATCACAGATCCGAAGGCAAGACATTCGTTGCTAAGAATGGATCCTTTCTAGAGAAGGAGTTTCTCTCGAAAGAAGTGAGTGGGAGGAAAGTAGAACTTGACGAGGTAACTGTACCTGCTCCCTTATTGGAAAGTAGTACATGAGAGAAACCTGTTTCTGCGACACCTACACCAATTAGTGAGGAAGCTAATGATAATGATCATGAAACTTCAGAACAAGATACTACTGAACCTCGTAGATCAACCAGAGTAAGATCCGCGCCAGAGTGGTACGGTAATCCTATTCTGGAAGTCATGCTACTAGATCATGATGAACCTACGAACTATGAAGAAGCGATGGTGAGTCCAGATTCCGAAAAATGGCTTGAAGCCATGAAATCTGAGATGGGATCCATGTATGAGAACAAAGTATGGACTTTGGTTGACTTGCCCGATGATCGGCAAACAATTGAGAATAAATGGATCTTCAAGAAGAAGACTGACGCTGACAGTAATATTACTGTCTACAAAGCTCGACTTGTCGCAAAAGGTTTTTGACAAGTTCAAGGGGTTGACTACGATGAGACCTTCTCACCCGTAGCGATGCTTAAGTCTGTCCGAATCATGTTAGCAGTTGCCGCATTTTATGATTATGAAATTTGGCAGATGGATGTCAAAACTGCATTCCTGAATGGATTTCTGGAAGAAGAGTTGTATATGATGCAACCGGAAGGTTTTGTCGATCCAAAGGGAGCTAACAAAGTGTGCAAGCTCCAGCGATCCATTTATGGACTGGTGCAAGCCTCTCGGAGTTGGAATAAACGCTTTGATAGTGTGATCAAAGCATTTGGTTTTATACAGACCTTTGGAGAAGCCTGTATTTACAAGAAAGTGAGTGGGAGCTCTGTAGCATTTCTGATATTATATGTGGATGACATATTACTGATTGGAAATGATATAGAATTTCTGGATAGCATAAAGGGATACTTGAATAAGAGTTTTTCAATGAAAGACCTCGGTGAAGCTGCTTACATATTAGGCATAAAGATCTATAGAGATAGATCAAGACGCTTAATTGGACTTTCACAAAGCACATACCTTGACAAGATTTTTAAGAAGTTCAAAATGGATCAAGCAAAGAAAGGGTTCTTGCCTGTGTTACAAGGTGTGAAGTTGAGTCAGACTCAATGCCCGACCACTGCAGAAGATAGAGAGAAAATGAAAGATGTTCCCTATGCGTCAGCCATAGGCTCTATCATGTATGCAATGCTGTGTACCAGACCTGATGTGTGCCTTGCTATAAGTCTAGCAGGGAGGTACCAAAGTAATCCAGGAGTGGATCACTGGACAGCGGTCAAGAACATCCTGAAGTACCTGAAAAGGACTAAGGATATGTTTCTCGTATATGGAGGTGACAAAGAGCTCATCGTAAACGGTTACGTTGATGCAAGCTTTGACACTGATCCGGACGATTCTAAATCGCAAACCGGATACGTGTTTACATTAAATGGTGGAGCTGTCAGTTGGTGCAGTTCTAAACAGAGCGTCGTGGCGGGATCTACGTGTGAAGCGGAATACATAGCTGCTTCGGAAGCAGCGAATGAAGGAGTCTGGATGAAGGAGTTCATATCCGATCTAGGTGTCATACCTAGTGCATCGGGTCCAATGAAAATCTTTTGTGACAATATTGGTGCAATTGCCTTGGCAAAGGAATCCAGATTTCACAAGAGAACCAAACACATCAAGAGACGCTTCAATTCCATCCGGGAGCTAGTCCAGGTGGGAGACATAGAGATTTGCAAGATACATACGGATCTGAATGTAGCAGACCCGTTGACTAAGCCTCTTCCACGAGCAAAACATGATCAACACCAAGGCTCCATGGGTGTTAGAATCATTACTGTGTAATCTAGATTATTAACTCTAGTGCAAGTGGGAGACTGAAGGAAATATGCCCTAGAGGCAATAATAAAGTTATTATTTATT
The DNA here is from genome assembly GCF_002162155.2 of Triticum dicoccoides. NCBI lineage: Eukaryota > Viridiplantae > Streptophyta > Magnoliopsida > Poales > Poaceae > Triticum > Triticum dicoccoides. The sequence continues at coordinate 688,281,840 of NC_041388.1, forward strand.
TCCTTATATATCATGATAAAAGTTTATTATTCATGCTAGAATTGTATTAACCGGAAACATAATACATGTGTGAATACATAGACAAACAGAGTGTCACTAGTATGCCTCTACTAGACTAGCTTGTTAATCAAATATGGTTATGTTTCCTAACCATGGACAAAGAGTTGTCATTTGATTAACAGGATCACATCATTAGATGAATGATCTGATTGACATGACCCATTCCATTAGCTTAGCACCCGATCGTTTAGTATGTTGCTATTGCTTTCTTCATGACTTATACATGTTCCTATGACTATGAGATTATGCAACTCCCGTTTGCCGGAGGAACACTTTGTGTGCTACCAAATATCACAACGTAACTGGGTGATTATAAAGGAGCTCTACAGGTGTCTCCAAAGGTACATGTTGGGTTGGCGTATTTCGAGATTAGGATTTGTCACTCCGATTGTCGGAGAGGTATCTCCGGGCCCTCTCGGTAATGCACATCACATAAGCCTTGCAAGCATTGCAACTAATGACTTAGTTGTGAGATGATGTATTATGGAACGAGTAAAGAGACTTGCCGATAATGAGATTGAACTAGGTATTGAGATACCGACGATCAAATCTCGGGCAAGTAACATACCGACGACAAAGGGAACAACGTATGTTGTTATGCGGTCTGACCGATAAAGATCTTCGTAGAATATGTAGGAGCCAATATGAGCATCTAGGTTCCGCTATTGGTTATTGACCGGAGACGTGTCTCGGTCATGTCTACATTGTTCTCGAACCCGTAGGGTCCGCACGCTTAATGTTTCGATGACAGTTGTATTATGAGTTTTGATGTACCGAAGCTAGTTCGGAGTCCCGGATGTGATCACGGAGATGACGAGGAGTCTCGAAATGGTCAAGACATAAAGATTGATATATTGGACGGCTATATTTGGACACCTGAAGTGTTTCGGGTGATTTCGGAGAAAACCGGAGAGCCGGAGGGTTACTGGAACCCTACCGGGAGTAGTAATGGGCCATATGGGCCTTAGTGGACAGAGAGAAGGGCGCCAGGGTGGGCCGCGCGCCTCCTCCCCCCTTGGTCTGAATTGGACTAGGAGAGGGGGGCGGCGCCCCCCTTTCCTTCTCCCTCCCCACTTCTTTCCCCCTCCTAGTAGGAGTCCTACTACTACTAGGAGGAGGACTCCTCCTGGCGTGCCTATAGGGGCCGGCCGGCCTCCTCCCCTTGCTCCTTTATATACGGGGGCAGGGGGCACCCCTAGACACACAAGTTGATCCACGTGATCATTCTTAGCCGTGTGCGGTGCCCCCTTCCACCATAGTCCTCGATAATATTGTAGCGGTGCTTAGGCGAAGCCCTGCGACGGTAGTGCATCAAGATCGTCACCACGCCGTCGTGCTGACGGAACTCTTCCCCGACACTTTGCTGGATCGGAGTCCGGGGATCGTCATCAAGCTGAACGTGTGCTAGAACTCGGAGGTGCCGTAGTTTCTGTGCTTGATCGGTCGGGCCGTGGAGATGTACGACTACATCAACCAAACGCTTCCGTTGTCGATCTACAAGGGTACATAGATCACACTCTCCCCTCTCGTTGCTATGCATCACCATGATCTTGCGTGTGCATAGGAAATTTTTTGAAATTACTACGAAACCCAACACAGAGAGGTAACCGATGCATTCAACCATGAAAGTTTACCTCCATACGACATCATGGAGATGGTGGCTGTGAGGCGTCGTTCTACGCTGTAGACAATTGGCATGAGATCATTAACCATGGGCTTGGAGATGCCCATGGGGAGACCCAGGTACGTGAAGGGAATAGAGCCAATGTTGCATCCAAAGATGTCAGCCAGATCAGTTGTCGTCGCTAAGGCAAGGTTGATGGGAATCAAGGTGGATTTGTGGAAGTTTATCTTGAGCCCAACGGAAGAAGCATAATCAGACAGGATCTGCTTGATTAGAGTGGCTTGTCTATGGTAGGCCGGCAAGGCTAGGATCATGTCGTAGGCGTATTGGATGACATGGTAATCAGTTTGACCCGTGCATGGGAATGGTAGTTCAATCATACCTCATCGGAAGGCATCGTTGATTGCCGCTTAAAGTAGGTCTGCCGCCAGGACGAACAGAAGCGGTGAGAGGGGGTCACCCTGGCGGACTCCACCCTTGCAGAGAAATTGTCGACCAGGGACACCATTAAGCAAGACCGATGATTGGCCCGTAGAGAAGATGCACTCAATCCAGTTAATCCATTTATCATTGAAGCCCATGCATCTCATTATGTTAATCATAGGCCTGTGTCCAATTGTGTCGAATGCTTTGGCAAAGTCGAGCTTCAGAAGAACTATCTGCTTCCGCGATGCGTGGCATTGGTGAATGTATTGAAATTCCCAAGCCATGCAGCCTTGGATGGTCCGGCCCTTCATAAATCCATATTGGTTGCGATGGATGAGTAGCAATATAACCTTTTGGAGACGATCAACCAAGAACTTTGTGATTAGCTTGAGAAAGCAGTTAAGGAGGGTGATTGGGCGATAGTCGTTGATAGTTTTGGGCGAGTTGATCTTGGGGACGAGTGTGATAAGCCCATCATTGATGCTTGTGAGATCCAGATCACCCGCATGGAATTGGTCACAAAGAGCATAAAAATCATGCCTAATTATGGGCCAGCATGCTTTGAGGAAAGCCCCGCTGAAGCCATCAAGGCCAGGTGCTCGGTCAGAGGGCATCTCTTTCATTACCGCATCGATCTCTTCGTGCATGAAGGGTGCAGTTAGGTGATCTAAGTTGTCAGCACGTTGAATAATGGCAGGCAGGTCAAATTTCATTTCAGTGGGTGAGATTGTCCCAAGACGAGTTTTATAAGTTTGGAACAGAAGCGCTTCTTTACTTGGATGATCATCAACTTGGGTACCATCATTGTCTTGAAAGCAAGCATTGTTGTTTTTACGGTAGCGTTCAGTAGCAACTGCTTGGAAGAATTTTGTATTCTCATCACTGGATTTAACCCAACAGATTGTACACCTCCTTTTCCAGTATTGTTTCTGATATTGAAGAAGCCGGAGCAAGTGCTTCTTAAGTATACGTCTGAAGTTGGTTTCACGAGTGGATAGGGTTCTTTTATTTTCCAATTCATCCATGTCAGCTAGGACCCTATTGCAGTTATCAATGGCAATTGAGAGGCGGGAGATAGATTTACTCCAAATTTTAAGAGCATGTCGGAGTGCCTTGAACTTGTAGCAAAGGATCGTATCAGCATTTTGTGATCTCACCGGTTTGTCCCAGGTATTTTTGACAATATCCATGAAGCCAGGGTGTTGTATCCAATAAGATTCAAACCTGAAGAGTCTGCTGTGAGGAATCTTGGTCTCGAACGAGACAACACAAGGGATGTGATCCGATACAGGTTTTCCAAGCGGCTTGACTAGTGTTTTGGGATATGCATTTGTCCAGTGGATCGATGTAAAGAACCAATCCAATTGCTCTAAGAGCGGATCGAGCTGCATGTTGCTCCAGGTGTAGGTGCGTCCTTTGACAGGTAGCTCAATGAGGTTTTGATGCCGGATAATATCATTAAACGTGAACATATCCTGAGTGCTACCGCCAGGTTTATTACGATTATCCTGTGCTCTAATGTAATTGAAATCGCCCAAAAGCAGCCAGTGTTGGGTGTGCGGGATATCCAGGTCATATAACCAATTAGTGTACGTGACACGATCATCCCTCGTGCAAGGTCAGTAAATATTAGCTAGAGTCCATGACTGGGCTGACTGCGTGCTGGAAAAGTGTGCTACGAGCGCGTAAACGTTAGAGAACACAACCGTGCCATTAAACATCGAACTTTTCCAGATAGTAATAAGACCACCAGAAGCACCACGAGATGGAACGAACGCAAAACGATCAAATTGTCGAGGACAACAAGACTTAATAAACACAAGATCAAAAGCAGTCTTTTTAGTCTCTTGCAAGCATATAATAGAGCATCCACTAGAAAGTACGGCATTATGAAGCGCTAGCCGTTTCGATTCAGAGTTCAGACCTCGTATGTTCCAGGAGAGAACATTCCAGCTACGCAAAAGAGTCATTTAAGGACTGATGATATTAAGTTGAAGGAAGAGTAGCTTCCACTCCTGCTTCCTCCTGTTGGGGGACATCTGAGGAAGGATTGCTGGAAGTAGAGGGCATAGACGGTGCCGCCAGGAGAGCATCTTCAGTAAGTTCAGCCGCTAGAACCGCATCTTCAGTAAGTTCAGCCGCTGAATCCATCAGGGCTAAGTCAAGTTGTGGATCTGGGGGTGTATCAGTTTCAGGTTGCTGATCTTCAATGACCACTGATGAGGTTGGCTGTTGCACAAAGTGGACTCTAGTGCTATCAGAGGACACAAAGATAGATATCTCTGCAGTGTTGTTCCTCATGCCATAGCCATTGGACCAAGGGCCAATTTGTGGAGATCTGAGGCCTAAGAGCCTCAAAGATAAACGTGTTCAACTGCTGTCTGGGGATAGGGTCAGAAATCAGGAGAGATAAAAGTTCATTACCATCAGCAGAGAGCCCAAACTGAATGCCTTAATTATGCATAGTGACTGTGACTGTCAGAGAGTCATTAGGCATTGGAGGATCCAATTGCTGCACGGGCAGAGGTGGCACGATGAGCACTACAGTGTTGTCAGAGCTGATGTCATCAGTGATAGTAATTGAGTCATTCCAAGCTTGCATGGGACTGTCAGAAAGGTTGTCTTCAGGAACCAGACCATGCTGAACCGTTAAGCCTTGCGCAGCCAGCCATGCTTGGTAGTTGATCAGGTGCGGTGGTAGCACTGGTAGAGGAGCAACAGGGGGGCTTGCCATTCATCCCAATCAGCTTGAGAAGGTCCATCTACCTCTGCATTGTCACCATTGAAACCAGCAGGTGGTGCAGCATTCTGGACTAGCCAATTGTGGACCTGCTGTTGATAAAGCTGTTCTGCTGTGAGTTCAGGTCCAAATTGAGGGTGCGGGTTGCCGTCCGGTGGTGGTGTATCCTCACCAGGCGGCAAGACCTCGTGCAAGAGGCCATTCCAGTCATTGCTCCTAAGAATTGTGATTTGAACTATCCAGCAATCTCTGGCTGCACCCAACTGCCAGACAACGAAGCTCTTTGGAATCAACTTGAGGCAACTAACACGAGCTTTCAAAACAATATAACGCCTGTCCTGTCGTGGATTGTACCAGGAGACCAGAGAGCCATATCCACCGAGGGCTTTTGAAAGATAATAATCCATCTGATAGTCATACGGAAATCCAAAGAACATAAGGCACACCTCAGGCCCAAAGGAAGTAGTGCGCCTATTCAGAGCCTCATTACGGGGGACAAAAGAGATGAGCAGATCTCATCCTCCAACTCGATGGGGGTGGCTACTGCCGTGTCCCGCATAAAAGAGTCCACAAAACCAAAAATGCCAATGCCAAATGGATGATCGCTGACTTTAGTAGTTAAGAGATGAGATTCATGGAGCAGACCTATGATCGTGTTGCGGATAGCAGCTCGGCGGTGAAGAGGAACATAGGCGCTTGTCTCCGCAATGGCCAAGAAGTCGTGGTTGAGCGGCGGGATTGGGCCAACCACCAAGCCACTGCGCACCAAGCGGTCGGCAGGTCTAGGCTAGACAGCGAACCCCGGCAGGAGGAACGGCACCGGGTTCAACGGGTAGTTCGCCATGGCGAGAGAGCTCGGTGTAGGTGGGGTTTGCTCAAAGAGCTGTAATGGTGAAGAGACTAGACTGGGCGGTGGCATTTTGGGAACTAGAGCGGGAGACGGAGCGTGAGGGGTAGGAAAGGAAAGACCAGATGTCTTGGGAATCCATTTCCATTTTTGTGCATATCGTCTCTTGTGACAAGATTTGGCCACGTGCACATAGAAGGCACAAACGGAGCATTGGATGGTGACCGTGGTCTTCCTCTGTCTATGGTCATGGACGGAAGGAGCAAAAGATCCGGGCAATTTGATTTGACTGTGATTCGGCCGAATATCTTTAGGAATGGGATGGTGGTTACCAAAACGTGTACAGTTTGTTGCCTTATGGTCTGGCCCCGAATAGTTAAGACAAATTAGGCGGGCTTGACACGTAGATTTGTTGTGTCCCCATTGTAAGCATCGTGGGCATAAAGAAGCCCAGTGGGCTGATAATGAAATAATCTCTTCCAGAGAATAGTGGGCTTGAGCCAAGTCCGCTTTGTGACGTGCAGTGAGCATAGGCGGCCAAGATGAGTGAGGGGGAGCATATCGAAAGGCCGAATTCAAATAAGTCCGTGGTAGGGGCGGATAAGGCACATTTAACAGACATTTAAATCCCCCCAAATTAATGTGATTGGGTAATTGTTTCTCCTCTAATTCTGCCTTTGACAAAAAAAGCTCCATCAAAGCAATACGATCAATTCTATCGGGGGAGGAATTAGGGGGGTCAGGACTGGTTGAATCTTTTGCCAACGAAGAAAATGATCCAAACTTAATTTGAATATCCTTTGTGGAATCGTGTATGATCAATTCCGTTGGCAAGGTTGAAGAAGAAGCCTCATGAGCATTGTTATCCGAGAAAACCATAGAGGAAATAGGTTTCAAGCTACTCATATTGCAACCCATGAGCGAGCCAGGAATGGCATAGTTGCTGGGATGTAAGAACCTCAAATCAGATTTGATAGCCAATGGGTTGCGAGCAGCAATATCAGTCAATTCCATGTCCGCGTGCCAACTAGTGGCAAGTATTGGAGCTTTAGCAAATCTCCCGTTAAATAGGTGAAAATGGCAAACAAAATCTGGTCAAATGCGTTCTTTAAGCTTATAGATGAAATGCCCAACTTTGTTGTTTGCCACGGAAAACCGAAAGGAACGTGAGTTGATTTGGACCACATTGAAACCCGAGCAAAGACCACCAATACAACACTGCAGAGCGATGCCAACAGAATCCACCGAGAGGGGGAAGGAGGCCGAGGAGAAAGAGACCACCAAAAAGAACTCCTTGGCGTCTCGAGAGGGTGAGAAATGTACTTTGGATCCAAATCTTCGTCTCACCTGATCCGCAAGGGCAATGCCCGGTGCAAAATCCCAATGTAGCAAGCCCTCCATGGGTGGAGGAGCTAGAGGTCGCCATGGTTGGTGCGGTGGAGAAGAGAGAGGTGGAAAGGAATGGTGGTGGAGGAGAGGGAATCCATCTTGCTCTTTCGTCAGCTAGTTGCTCACAATATGACAAAGTTCGGCCTGAACAAGATTGACTTGGATGTTCCTAGAAAGAAGAGGAAGAAGACTCACTGTTAGATCTTCTTAGTGAAGACCAAGCATCAGCATTACATGTTCCTTTTTTTGGTTAAATTGTTTTCCGCTACTATCGCTGGTCTTGGTTATTACGTGTTCAATGTGTTATTGCTATCATACCACCCGATATTTGGATGATGTTTTCTGTGTTGTTCTTGTGGTTTGGCATAACAATTTTGCATTGCACATGCACTAGTACTATAGGATAATGTGTACAGTGCTTTCTTGCTATTGAGCTTGACCGTACTGTAGATTTTGCTTTATGGTTGCTGAAATGTGAAGATCAGTATATCTATTCAGCTTGAACATACTTTAGATTTTTTTCAATATCATTGTGCTTCCTGCTATCAACAAATCAAGTTTTTTCCATGGAGATGGCTGGCCATTCTTTTCAAAACAAGCTATTACTACACCGATTCGTTATTTTTGTGCATGAACATTTTTATGCCATGGACATTTTTTGAACTAATTTTGAATTCCAAAACATTTGTAATGCGTGAACATTTTTTGAATTGGATGAACAATTTTTGAATTCATAAAAAAAGGGATAATTGGTTTTATACCCTTAGTTGTGTTTCCCTCGTTAGGATTGCCCCTAGTTTCTGAAAACACTTGGTCTTGCCCAACCCACTTTGGCGTCTTGTGCTTTTGCCCTTTGACCGTTTGATTGTCACTTTGAAAAGTTCATAATTAATGCATACTAAATCGGAAAAATGCAAATAAGATATCAAAATGTTCAGAAAAACATCACATGTATGTCAATATCACTTGCATTCATGACAAAAGTGCTGGTAAGTGCCCATCCAAGTTTTAGCTTTTATCATACCACCATGAACAGTAAAATCTAAAAAAAATCAAAAAAATTGGTGGAAAAGAATGACAAATGTTCGAAGTGCTTACCAAGTTTCATCACGGAATGACGTTCGTGAAAGTTGTGGCAAAAAAAAACAATCAACACTCGATTTTTTTTGTTTTGCCACGAGTGGTCTTTGTAAAGCTTTTTCAGAAAAGGCTAAACTACTACTAGTGGTAATACGAGTGTGTGACACTAGCCGATGCAGTGGAACGCAACGGAGGCACTCCAAAGGAAGCTCAACTAGTGAACGCATTCCGATCAACCGACGCAAAAGACTCCTCCTCGCCTCGCTGGTTTACATTTATATCTGCATCGAACGGAGTAGTACTACCTGGATCTTCTTCATCTGGGTAAACACAGCCATTGACCCTCTCTCGATTCTGCCAAAGACGAAGGAGACCTCTCCAGGAGAGAGCATCGACCTGTCTTTGCACAACAGCTCGTACTCCGGTTTTCATTAAAATACTGCCTGCTTTCGTCTAAAAAAAATAAGAAGTATAAAATGGCTCATGGTTTTCATTAAAATACTGCCTCATTTCGTCTAAAAAAATAAGTACTATAAAATGGCTCAGGGTTTCCATTAAAATACTGCCTGATTTCGTCCAAAAAAAATAAGTAGTACTACTATAAAATGGCTCATGGTTTTCATTAAAATACTGCCTGATTTCGTCTAAAAAACAGGTAGAATAGGACGAGCATTAATTCGTTCTCGATGAATGCCGCCAGTCAAACAGCGCCGTCGTCGTCGTCGTCTCCTCCTCCTGCACCATCTGTCTGCATGACAGGCAGGTCCCACTAGCCCCACGGATCCACCTGTCAAGCCATGCATGCATGCACGCCAGCCACGTGTCCCCCCTCCGCCCGGCGAGCCAGGTCGCCGGCCCCTCCGCAACCCGAGGCACGCACTAGAAGAGTAGATTCGTGCCGCCATCCACGCCCACGTTTTTCCTCGATCGATTGATTTCTTCTCCCCGCCCCTCGTCCGCCGGGTCTGCAAACGGCACCGCCGAAACGGCAGCGCGGCCGTCGCCTCGCCCGCATCTCTCGCTCGCGCGCCAGCCCGCGGCGACGAAGACCGGACGGTGGCGGGAGTGACAAGTGAGGAAACTCTCCCGGGGGAGGCACTCCTCTTAGTCCACACGCGAGTCGCCAATACAAGGCAGCGTTTTAAAGCCGGTGGCGAGTGGCGACGACCCGTAGCTAGCAATTAAACCAGCAGGCGTTCCGTTTCGTTCTCTTCCCTTCCCCTCTTTCCTTTGGCCGTCGATACATCTCTCTCCCCTCCCCTCGGCGGCCATTAATTGGACGGGATATCGATTTCTCCCTCCCTCCGCGGACGATCTAGCTCTAGCGAGAGATAAGTGTTGTGTCTGCGTTGAGAGGGAGAGGCAGGGAGAAAGGCGGCCATGACCACCGGCGGGAACGGGGAGGAGCAGCAGGGGCGGAGGCTGTTCGGCGTCTCGCTCACGGACAGGCCCGTGTGGCAGCAGTTCCTCATCTGCTCCTCCGGCTTCTTCTTCGGCTACCTCGTCAATGGCATCTGCGAGGTACCTACTTCTCTTCCATCTCCTCCCCTCCTCCTCCTCCTTCCGATTATACACTCTACCCCGTCCGTGTTCCTTCTTCGAATCATCGTTTGTTAATTGTAGTATGGAGATCTCGCAACATTTCCTTCTTATCGAAGGGAAAATCTCGCAAGATTTTACGTTTCGGAGTGCATTGATTTTTCCTTTTGAAATCCGGAATTAATTGCACTAGGATCGATCGATAGATAGATACTGTTTCTTTTCCACTCCACATATTATTTTTCTTCGTCCTAGGCTGACTGACTGACTGACTCGTAGAGTTGCCCGGTCAACATGGTACCCCGAACACGAAGCTTCTGCACACGTTCCCCTGATTTTTCTTTTCCTTTTGCCTCGTACAATTCCTGCACAAAATCGACCATCGATCTCCTATCGTTTTCGAAACTTTGTCGTGGTAAACTGAATTCTATGTCCGTCCTCGTGCTGCTGCAGGAATACGTCTACAACCGGCTCCAGTTCAGGTACCCACCTAACGATTGGTGATTGATCGCTCGCGAGACGTACTCTCTCTCAGTGTACTAATGGTGTTTGTGGTGGTGGTGGTGCAGCTATGGGTGGTACTTCACGTTCGTGCAGGGCTTCGTGTACCTGGGGCTGATCCGGCTGCAGGGGTTCACGGTGAAGCACATGGTGAACCCGTGGCGGACCTACGTGCGCCTCTCCGCCGTGCTCATGGGATCCAACGGCCTCACCAAGGGCTCCCTCGCCTTCCTCAACTACCCCGCCCAGATCATGTTCAAGTCCACCAAGGTGAGGTTCGCCAAAGTTATTTCTGCTTTTTCTATTTCTGTCAGACAGTGCAGTAACTTAATTTATTGTCATTATTTCATTTTATTTATTGTTGCGGCATGAGATGTGTTGTTGTGCTCTTGTGTGAGGAAACTTGAACCTTTCTCTTCTGGGAAATGCTCCAATTTGAGAATCCGACATCAGAAATGATGTCTGCTGAGCTGCCAAGCTATTCCTGTTCAATGATGTGCAGTACTCTAATTCGAGCGTGTTTCTACTTTTGAGTCCGGGATAGTACACATACTCTTGTTGCTAAAATCGGAGTATGTAGGGCAGGCAGAACAGTGTTGTCGATATGCGCATTCTGAATGATTCCCTCTTAATTTGGTATGCACGACAAGGCTGCTTTTAAAAGTTTAGTTTTGTCTGTGATGAAATGTCTAGTATTTTGCCAGCGAGAAATTGCTTTTCAAATGATCATTCTTTGATAATAATGTAAATAATGTACTAGTGGTACTACTTCTGCGAAGGGAATGTGCAGCTGAAGGAATAGACTGTTGCTTGTAGCACTTCCTCAGTTCCCTGTCCCTAGGAAGCAGAGGAGAAACCCATGTGAATGTTTACTGCTTCCCATGTTTTGAAACTTCCAATTGGTAGGAAGTTGACTACTGGTAATTTTCTGAGAAAAGTCGAAATGAAGTTGAGACCAGAGAACTTCAGTTAGTACTTAATCTGAAAATAAAGAATTTCCAGTTTCAATCAGCGGTGCAGATCTTATTTCTGTTTTTGACCTTTCGCTCTGCCATTCAGGTGTTGCCGGTGATGATAATGGGAGCATTTATCCCAGGATTAAGACGCAAGTACCCGTTCCATGAGTACGTGTCAGCGGTGATGCTCGTCATCGGCCTCATACTTTTCACGCTCGCGGACGCGCAAACGTCGCCTAATTTCAGCATGATCGGTGTGGCCATGGTGTCCAGTGCACTCATCATGGATGCCTTCCTTGGTAACCTGCAGGAAGCCATCTTCAAGATGAACCCAGACACCACACAGGTACTCTATGTACATTTTGATGTCTTCTACATGTTTCTGTCAGTTATTGAATTGGGAGAACACTGACACTGAATACTTGCTCTCTGGTTAGATGGAGATGCTGTTCTGCTCAACTGTTGTTGGCCTGCCTTTCCTCGCTGTGCCAATGGTGTTAACAGGGGAGCTTACGACGGCGTGGAGTGCGTGTTCTCAGGTATATGATCAAAATCTCTCCTCCATGTTGTTTTGTCAGGTATTTTAATCATCAGATACTTTAGTTCAGAATGTGTACAAACCAGATGGTAGGGAAAGAGGAAAGAATCAACTACTCTTTTGTGAACAACACTAGCCTTAAGGAATCCATCTTTGCAAGTATAGTTCATTTTGTAGACAACAAGACATCTCAGCACTACATTCTTCATTCTTCTGATTTGATTCTAACCACATTGTCCGGAAAAGTATCTGATCCACTTGGAATTTAAAGGTGCTCCTGGTTAACTTGCTGTTAGTACTTCTCCCCAAAACGATTGCTGAAAAAGATTAATCTGACAGACGTTTATGCCCACTTGCAGCACTTGTACGTGTACGCCGTGTTGGTTTTCGAGGCGATGGCGACGTTCGTCGGGCAGGTGTCTGTGCTGTCCCTCATCGCGCTCTTCGGGGCCGCGACGACGGCCATGGTAACGACGGCGAGGAAGGCGGTGACCCTGCTCCTGTCGTACCTGATATTCACAAAGCCCATGACGGAGCAGCACGTCACGGGGCTCCTGCTGATCACCATGGGGATCGTGCTGAGGCTCCTGCCGGAGGACAAGGAGAAGAAAGGCATGGCCGAGCGCCAGCAGGCGAAGGCGCAGCGCGGCGAGGAGAAGCGGCGGGGAGACGGAGTAGAGGAGGAGACATCGCCCTTGGTATGATCGGTGACTTGGATGAGCTGAACGAATAACAAATCAGAGTGCAGGATTTGGCCAACTCTGCTTTTGTGAACCTTTGTCCAGTTTGTGTTGTTTGATGTCGTGGAACTGTTTTGGGGATTGTAACTTGTAAGTTAAAGGGACAAATCAGACTGCAGGATGGAGATGATCACAGATGGATTAGATGTTGTTAATCCTTTTGCCTTAGGTCTCCGTGACAATATATCATGGACAACTGAGATTATCTATGAAGTGGAAAATCACATAAAATTCGTTAAAGTCATCTTCTCCAGACTAAGCTTCTCCTTGACATCTTTGATGTTCCTCCGTGTCATTGTTTTTGCTTTTGAGAACACCTCACTCGTGACATTTTTTTAGAATATTGATGACACCTCACTCGATCTTAATATTGACCATACTTCTCTCCGTTCATGGCGGAATGTGATATGTCCAGCCGTCTCTTTCATTTGCTTGATCTCCCGAGTAAAAGGCGCATGTTCTCCTCTGCTCCGTTCCTCTGGTCTACTGCACAGTTTGAAACGGTGAACCCCATCTCTTGAAGTTCTTGCCTAAAGCTCTGAAATCATTAATTAAGATGTACCTCTTGCACATGTAACTCTCACTCCCTTTGGTGGTGAAGATTTTATCTCAATTATGCGTCCAAATCACGAACAGTTTTCGATATTGTGTTTCCCATGTTGAGATCTTCGAAATTAGATCCAATGTTAATAGGTTTGGACGAACTACTTTTTCCGAAAAAAACCAGAAGCAGAAGAAACAGGAAACAAAGAACAAAAACATGGTGCCTTTTTACTTTTCGGGAAACACAGTCGTGCTTCAACGTGAAGTACAACTGTGCTTTTGACTTTTCAGAAAGCACAACTGTGTTTTTTACTTTTTCGGAAAGCATGTTTGTGCTTTACTGGGAAGCACAACAGTGCTTTTCATACTGTGTGCTTCACGAGAGAAAAAACAGATTTTCTTTCCCTCAGAACACCTAGGAAAAACCAAAAATGACCGCAGAGAAATAAAATCACTTCCAAAGAAGAAGACGGTGTCCGGTTCGAGCGCTTGTCTCATACCGTCTGGTTTTCGTCCATAAGTCAACCCAGAGGAGGTAACACTAATCACAAATTTCAATCTTATCTTTCCTTCTCCTCCAAAACTCAAAGAAATTTTGAAGTCTCTCTCTCTCTATATATACTCGTTTTTAGTTGAATCCTCTCACGTGAAGGATCTACGATATGTTCCCGCAAAAATAAGGACCTACGATATGCTTCTCCCCCAATCTTCAAGTTATTTCTCGCGAATCCGTGCTCTTACATCCTTCTATTGGACTGAAAATTATTTCCATGCTAAGGTTCGTACTCGTTTTGAACCGTTTTACCTGTTGAGCACTTAATTGTTGATGTTGTAATGATTTCAATTTGTTATATGTTAATGTTGGTTTGCATCACTTTGTCTTTCAAGACACAAAAATGTACCACCGATTGATGCTTGAGTTTTTGAGAACATCTTCACACACACACACGCACACGCACACGCACAAGCACACGCGCACACACACACCACACACACACACACACACAAACACACACACACACACACACACACACGCACGCACCCACACACGCACACGCACGCATGCACACACGCACACGGATACTTTCCGTCCGGTGGACTAAAGCTTCGATATGTCCCTAGCGGAGTGGTGCACTCAGTTTGGCTGCACCAACAAATACGGTCATGTCCGTTACATCCACACGTTCTACACCCACGTCCAGTACATCCACTTTATGAAATAAGTTTTGAAGGCCATAAGCATAGGGCCAGTTTCATTGGGTGTCCTGCTATTCGATATTTTTATTATGTCATCACTAAGAAGTTGCAGTAACATGGAGAAGTATAAAAAGTTAAAGAAGAAAATATGCTCTTCATTAGGAAAGCCGCAAACCCCAACACGGACATCACGCTGAACTTAGGTGCAATTCTTCTACTTCACCTCACCCAACAAGCAAACCACGCGCAAGACGACATCACTTGCGGAGGATTCGTCACCATCTTGGAAAACTCCCTTGGCCTCGACCTTGCCGGCTTGAACCCGTTGGGAGAGAACCGTCTTGTTAATATTCATGTTATCCATGGTGTCGGGATGTTAGTTTCTGCTCATGGTCATTACTACATATGTATCACTGGAGTGGGACATTTGTTGCTCACTCCCATGCCTAAACGTTTCTCGGTCGAGGAGGGAATTTTGCATTATGTTGCACAAAAAGAGGAAGAGACTTTTGAGTTTTGACCAAGAGGCTCCTTAACCCGAAGAGAAGAGGTGGATGAAGGAGAACCCGCACCGGAACAAGACGTGCAGCCCAAGGATGGCATTGAAGGGGGGACGCCCTACACCACATACGTCGTCGCATACAACCTTGGAGACTCCATCAACAACATGAACGACCTCCATTCTCGAAAAAAAAACATGAACGACCTCGCCAACTCTCTCTCAGGCAACACCGAGTACATGGCATCCCACAATGAGTTCTCGAGTTTGGGCGTGCAAAATCCCAAGCTTGGGGAGGTTGTCTTCACGTTTATATCAAGATGTGGAAGCATTTATTTGAATAAGTTGTAATATGGTTGTACTTAAGCTCATTGAAGAGCTTCAAAAAGCTCGTGTTGGTCGGTTCCAACACTTTGCTTGTCTTTTTCTTTAGTTGGTTTTTAAAAGCTTTGCTTTGCTCATCATTTTATTCGTGTATTTTGCAAGTTATCATTCAAATTCCAAAAATATAAAAAAATTCATTCACTCTTTATAGTTGTGTTTTTCCTTTGAATCTTTCGCTAATTCTTTGTACAACAAAGTTGATCTACGCCGAGTGACGAGAACACACCATAAGGAAGAGAAGCGTGAACATTCATGGATCTGAATTATGTCCTATGACTCCCGCTTTTTGAGCTTGAAATGCTTATGCTAGTTGTAGTAGTAGAATGTGTTATCTATTCAAGTGGGTGTAGGTCTTGATAGTTAATACTACGATTTTATTCGTTTAGGAAAATTAATTAAGAAGCCTTTGTTCTGTCTCATCTAGATAACCAAGACTTGCTGTGAGACTGGTTTCAAATAAACTAATGATAACGAGATAATCATGCATAAGAAAAAGTCTCTCAAAAGACTTGGGTGTTGAGAAAACTTGATAAAAGAAGATGGTATTAGAAACACTAAACCACATAGTATTTAATTTGATAGACTCAATATAGCACTTGTAGAAAGATTTGTCCAGAGAAAGCAAGTTAGAGGTGACTGAGATTATTACATGCCAAAATTTATTATGCGGTACATGGTATATTGGTTGAAGCGTGCTCCATGGCCTTGTCACCATATGTTGCTTGATGCGTTTTACTATGACTTTCTTACCCCTCTTGAGTTTAGGTTGACAACTCTGCTGACTTGTGAACGATCTATCAGAGTCTCGACTCAGATTTTGGCTATAAGTTGGTTAAAGTCCATAGCAGCAATGCTATGACGAATATTATTCGGCTTTATCTCGAGGGAGTGTGTATGTGGAAAAAAAGAATATTGACCAATGCGCGAGACAAATCTTG
Source organism: Triticum dicoccoides (assembly GCF_002162155.2). NCBI lineage: Eukaryota > Viridiplantae > Streptophyta > Magnoliopsida > Poales > Poaceae > Triticum > Triticum dicoccoides. The sequence continues at coordinate 688,297,841 of NC_041388.1, forward strand.
GTCCATAATATTCGACTTAAGCCACAACAAAACCCTACCGTTTGCATGTATTGTTTCTTTGGCATGGTCTCATCACCGTAAGACAAAAGTTTCTGCAAGAAACAATGGAAGGAGTAATTGTGAGCCTTGAAAAGGCAATGCTCGTGGGTGTTAGTGAGTTTCTCTAAGCACCGTCTTGTCTTTACACTTTTCACTCCCTTAAATAATGTTTTTCTTCCAAAAGTGTTCCCGGCAAGCAAGTGGTTGCTAGACGAATTAGAACAATTGTAGTTGATTACTTTATCTAATTATGTTAATTATCTTGGTCTAACAAGCTTGCTCAATAACTATTGTTGCCACTACAACTATGCTAAGTTTTCAGGTGAAGAAAGCGATGGGCTATCTAGGCGCACTGATCATAAGCGAACTAAAACATTCTCATTACTTTGGTTTAAACAACGAGTAGGGCGTTTCAGTGCCCAGACTTATCTGCAACCGGTTAGAAAACAATTCAATTTTTTTTGAAAAAATTCAAAAAATTACAATTTTTTATGCGGTAGAAAATTTGATGCGTGAGGCCCGCCCCAAATTGCAAGTTATTTGGACACCTGAGCAGCTCTCAGCAAAAAAAGACAAATCGGGCCAAAACAATACATGGACAGTAAACATTTTTACAGACCCCAATTTGTCTTTTTTTTTGAGAGCTCCTCAGATGTCCCAATGATGTGAAAATTGGAGCGGACCTCACGCATCAAATTGTCTACCGCACAAAAAAATGATTTTTTTTGAATTTTTCTAGTATTTGTTTTGATTTTTTTCGTCGGGGCAGGTGCAGATGAGCTCGGGTGCAGAAATGGATTTTCGTTAAACAAAATTTAAGCTAGTATTTTGTTCCTTAGTATTTAAGCTCGGGTGCAGAAATGGATTCAATGAGTTCCTTAGTATTTTGTTTTTTTTGTCGAGGCCGGTCAAGATTTAAGCTTGGGGAGGTTGATGAGTGTATTCTTTACACTCATTCCGCCATTATTTACACCGAATAATCCTAGATATTCTCATAAAATTACTTCGATCTCATCACTAGTGACTAATAAATGCAAAAAATCAACTCCCTTGGTTTAAATTATTTCTGCATGAAATGGATCATTAAAGAGAAGGAAATTAAGCTATAAATGAAAATATGAAGTGTGGAAATCAAGCCAAATCAACTGGGGGCGCATAGGAGGAAACATCGTAGAAGACGATGTATGGTACGGATGTGAGTGCTGGTACCACCTTCTAACTACTCGAAGACGCCAGCCCCAACACACTTTACAAAAGGCTTGAGGTCCCATTTGTAACCGAGGGTAGTCGAGGAGAATAGAGAGTCACTAGAATCAATGTTGCTGTGAAAAAGCCCTCCAGGAGAAACCCTAGCCGCCATGATCTCCATCTTCATCTTTGTAGCCATTCTCCCCATAGTTTGCCATACATGTAATCGATTTGTTGCATACGACGACATTTTACGACCTTATTCAATCATTCATCTATCAATGCCATCTACAGTGTTTCCCGTCTCCGATCTGATTACGATGAGTGAGTAATCCCCGCAGGCGTTGGGCTAATCATAGGTATTGACCTTGCTTAATTGAATGTTATTTGTATGTGTTATCACAATGGATTTCTCTTGTCTGTGTCTCGTTCAAAGGCCCCACAAGTACCCATGATCATGTAGATCAAGCAAGGAGGAGGTAAAGTGTAGGTATGTGTGGAAGGCTATATTGAAAGCCGGTGACAGTAAGGATTAGTAAAATAAATGAAAGCAACTCCTTGGGGACCATGAGGTGTAGTCATTAAACGACCAATGTGTTGGTCTAGAGAAATTCTTAATAAAATGAGGTAACCCCATGCGATGGTAAGGGCCTTAGTTGGACAATAGACTCACACAGATTGCTGATCGGTGGTGACGATATTTGGATGCATCCCCCACATCGCCACGTTGAGAACACATCATAATGGTGTCTATCGGGGCCATGTTGGAAATTAAGACAAATCCTAAGTGCAAGTATAAGGTCGTAAGTAAAGTCCTCCTGCCTATTTCCATGTCATTGTTTTCTCTCTGCAACTATGATATTCGGTCTGGGAAATTAGAACTTCTAACGACAACAATAGATCCATGTGTGCTAGCAGTACTTCCTATGGGTTCGATGCCTAGGGTCACCCTTGTGGAAAAAAGTTGGGATTGTCTACATCCGAAATGGGATCAAAGGTAATCAATATGCATAATGAAATATATTATATGCTTAGGGATGCCAACTTGAGATTGCTTAACTTGGCGCTTAGGGTTCGATGGCCATGTATGGAGCAAGTGATGGATGCCAAACCATGGAAGGAGTTCAACATACAAGTTCCCGTGAAGTCCTTGGCTTTATACTACATGACAATGACCACCCGACTTGGAGATGGGGCTAATGCTCTTTTTTGGAGAACCGGTGGCTAGAGGATGGCCGAATGCTGAAACTCACACCTAACCTTGTGGCCTTCGTCAAAAAGCCTAAAATCAAGGTGTGTTTTGTTAGAGATGCTCTTAGTGGTGGCTGGTGGGAGGACATGAGCCCGGAGATGTCGGCTCCAGCACTGCGTGAAGTCCTTCTCCTTGGAGATAGGTTAGCTGACATTGTATTGGAGGACGGCATGGAGGATTGCTTGGTTTGGACATGGGAGAGAGATGCATACTTATTTGGTGCTAGTCGGTGGGCGCACATAGTGGGGCACCTTTGACTTGTAAGGTGTTTGGCTAGTTGGCGGCACGTCGTAGGTGCTAGACTTCTGATAGGCTGGGAAGGCAAGGGCTGCCTGGCCCAACTGTGTGCCCGTTCTGCGATCAGGATCTAGAGACCCTACAACATTTACTCTTGGGATGTGTGCTTACGAGACAAATGTGGACGGTGATACTAACGCACTAGGGAAACATGTGTTGATTCCCACTGTAGATAGTGATCTGATGGATTGGTGAGCTAGCAAAGAGTGTGATGGGATGCTCTCTGCTGCCAGCATGGCAGCGACTTTGCTCGTCCTACAGAGCTTATGGTCGCATGGGAATGACAACGTGTTCAACGTCATTTTGGGAACCGTTGCATGGAAAACAAAAAAATCTACGCTCACGCAATAATCTATCCATGGAGATGCATAGCAACGAGGGGGAGATCGTGTCTACGTACCCTCGTAGACTGTAAGCAGAAGTGTTGCACAACGCGGTTGATGTAGTCGACTTTCTTCGCGCTCCAACCGATCTAGTATCGAACGCGCGACACCTCCGCGTTCTGCACACGTTCAGCTCGGTGATGTCCTCCGCCTTCTTGATCCAGCAAGACGACGAGGTAGTAGATGAGTTCCGGCAGCACGACGACATGGTGAGATGGTGATGTGATCTTCGTAGGGCTTTGCCTAAGCACTACGAAACTATGAACGAGGAAGTAAACGGTGGACGGGGGCGCCACACCGGGTAAGACAATGTTGTGTCCTTGTGTGGCGCCCCCTCCCCACATATATAGAGGTGGGAGGGGAGGGGAGGGGAGGCAGCCTAGGGCACCCAGGGCATGCCCCCTCCCAATAAGTACCTGGTACCCTCCGAAATACTTCTGGTGTCCGAATACCATCGTCCTATATACCAATATTTAGCCCTCGACCATTTCGAGACTCCTCGTCATGTCTGTGATCTCATCCAGGACTCCGAACAACATTTGGTCACCAAATCACATAACTCATATAACAATATATCGTCAACGAACGTTAAGCGTGTGGACCCTATGGGTTCGAGAACTATGTAGACATGACGAAGACACTTCTCCGGTCAATAACCAATAGCGGAACCTGGATGCCCATATTGGCTCCTACACATTCTACGAAGATTTTTATCGGTCGAACCGTGATGACAACATACGTAATTCTCTTTGTCTATCAGTATGTTACTTGCCCTAGATTCGATCGTCGGTATCCTCATACCAAGTTCAATCTCATTACCAACAAGTGTCTTTACTCATTCCGTAATACATCACCTCGTGACTAACTCCTTAGTCATTTGCTTGCAAGCTTATGATGTGTATTACCTAGAGGGCCCAGAGATACCTCTCCGATACTCGGAATAACAAATCCTACTCTCGATCTATGCCAACTCAACAAACACCTTCGGAGATACCTGTAGAGCATCTTTATGATCATCCAGTTACGTTGTGACCTTTGATAGAACACAAGGTATTCCTCCGGTATCCAGGAGTTACATAATCTCATAGTCGAAGGAATATCTATTTGACATGAATAAAGCAATAATAGCAATAAAATTGAATGATCATTATGCTAAGCTAATGGATGGGTCTTGTCCATCACATCATTCTTCTAATGATCTGATCTCATTATCAAATGACAATACATGTCCATGGTTAGGAAACCTTAACCATCTTTGATCAACGAGCTAGTCTAGTAGAGGCATACTAGGGACACGGTATTTTTTTTATGTATTCACACATGTATTTAAGCTTCTGATCAATACAATTCTAGCATGAATAATAAACCTTTATCATGAATAAGGAAATATGCAATAACAACTTTATTATTGCCTCTAGGGCATATTTCCTTCAGTCTCCCACTTGTAGTAGAGTCAATAATCTAGATTACATTGTAATGAATCTAACACCCATGGAGTCTTGGTGTGGATTGATGTCGCTTGAAGCTATGTCGGTATTTCCCCAAAGAGGAAGGGATGATGCAGCACAGCGGCGGTAGGTATTTCTCTCAGATGTGAAAGCAAGGTTATAAAACCAGTAGGAGAACCAAGTAACACAACGCAAACAACACCTGCACACAAATAACAACTTCTCGCAACCCAACGTGTTAAATCCCTTCTGGGGTACGGCGCCTCAAGATAGGCAAACAGATGTGAGATAAATTTGTAGTAGATTGATAGATCGAATGCCAAAGAAAATAAATAAGGATAAATTGCAGCAAGGTATTTTTGGGTTTTCAGTTTAATAGATCTGAAAATAAATGCAAGGAAAAAGTAGATCGCAAAGGCAAATATATGAGAAAGAGACCCGGGGTCGTAGGTTTCACTAGTGGCTACTCAGGAGAAAAATAGCAAATGGTGGGTGAACAAATTACTGTTGGGCAATTGATAGAACTTCAAATACTCATAACGATATACAGGCAATGATCATTACATAGGCATCATGTTCAAGATTAGTAGATCGACTCCTGCCTACATCTACTACTATTACTCCACACATCGACCGCTATCCAACATGCATCTAGTGTATTAAGTTCATGGAGAAACGGAGTAATGCAATAAGAACGATGACATGATGTAGACAATATCTATCTATGTAGAGATAGACCCCATCGTTTTATCCTTAGTGGCAACGATACATACGTGTTGGTTCCCTTTCTATCACTGGGATCAAGCACCATAAGATCGAACCCACAACAAAGCACCTCTTCCCATTGCAAAATAAATAGATCAATTTGGCCAAACAAAACCCAAATATCAGAGAAGAAATACGAGGCTATAAGAGATGATGCATAAAAGAGATCAAAGAAACTCAAATACTTTCATGGATATAAAGAGATAGATCTGGTCATAAACTCAAAGTTCATCGATCACAACAAACACACCGCAAAAAAGAGTTACATCATATGGATCTCCAAGAGATCATTATATTGGGAATCAAGAGAGAGAGAGAGAGAGAGAGAGAGAGAGAGAGAGAGAGAGAGAGAGGAAGCCATCTAGCTACTAACTACGGACCCGAAGGTCTACAAAGAAGTACTCACGCATCATCAGAGAGGCACAAATGGAGGTGGTGAACCCCATCCGAGATGGTGTCTAGATTGGATCTGGTGGTTCTGGACTCTGCGGCGGCTGGATGAATATTTCGTTGACTCCCCTAGGGTTTCTGGAATATTGGGGTATTTATAGAGCAAAGAGGCGGTCCGGGGGGCACCCGAGGTGGGCACAACTCACCAGGGCGCGCCTGGGCCTCCTAGCGCGCCCTGGTGGGTTGTGCTCTCCTTGGAGCACCCCCCAGGCGCAGCCATGACCCATTATGTTCCTTCTGGCCCATAAAAAATCTCCGTAAAGTTTCGTGGCATTTGGACTCCGTTTGATATTGATTTTCCACGATGTAAAAACATGGAAAAAACAGCAACTGGCACTTGGCACTATGTCAATAGGTTAGTACCAAAAATGATATAAAATGACTATAAAATGGTTATAAAACATCCAAGATTGATAATATAACAACATGGAACAATAAAAAATTATAGATACGTTGGAGACGTATCGGCATCCCCAAGCTTAACTCCTACTCATCCTCGAGTAGGGAAGTGATAAAAACAGAATTTTTGATGTGGAATGCTGCCTAACATGGCATATCATAATATTTTCTTTATAGCATGGACATTTGGACTTTTATGTTGTTCAAAGCAATAGTCTAGTTTTGACATGATAATTTAAATACTCAAGCATATCAACAAGCAACCATGTCTTTCAAAATATCAACGCTAAAATAAGTTATCCCTAGCCCATCATGCTCAATCATTGATCTATTCATGAAACACACTCGCATATTAGCTACACCCAATACTCAAGTACGATAATATTGCCTCCTAGTTGGTGCTTTTAGAAGAGAAGATGGTGACTCAAATTCAAAAATAAAAATTGTATAAAGTAAAAGAAAGGCCCTTCGCAGAGGGAAGTAGGGATTTGTTGAGGTGCTAGAGCTCAAAGAGAAAAACTTAAAGATAAAAACATTTTGGGAGGTGTATCCATCCCACCAACGGAAACGACTTAGAGTTCCCAATACTTTCCATGCTTAGATATATCATAGGCAATTCCCAAACAGAAAATAAAGTTTATTCCTTTTTCCACCATACTTTCACTTTCCATGGCTAACCGTATCCATGGGTGCCTTCCATAGAAACACTTCCCAAGGAATTTATTATTTGACAACATAAAGTAAATTCATTTTTTTTAATTTCGGTACTGGGCATCCCTAATACCTTTGCCTTACTCTCGTGCAATGACAAATGAATAAACACTCATCATGAGAATAACACATCTAGCATGGAAAATATTATCCACCCTTCACTGCTCCGCGAGCGAAACGAACACACAAAAGAGAAGTTTATATTGAAAATTAGAGATGGCACATGCAAATTTGCTTAGAACGGAAAAAGAATACCGCATATAGGTAAATATAGTGGACACATGTGGCAAAACTGGTTTAAAGGTTTTTGGATGCACAAGTAGTGATCATACTTAGTGCAAAATGAAGGCTAGCAAAAGATTGAGAAGTGACCAACCAAGAAACGGATAATCTCAAAAGAGAGCATTAAGCATAATTAACACCGAATAATGCACCACAAGTAGGATATAATTTCATTGCACAATTTTCGTGCTTGCATAGGGAATCACAAACCTTAACACCAATATTCTTACTAAAACATAATTAGTCATCAAGATGACTCACATATCACATCATCATATCTCAAAACTATTACTAAGAATCAAGTTTATTTTGTCCAATGATCTTCATGAAAGTTTTTCTTATATCATTCTTGGATATCTATCACTTTGGAACTAATTTTCATGTGTTGCTTTTGACAAGCTCAAACAAATATAAGTGAAGATCATGAGCATAATATTTCTTTCTTTCTCTCAAATTAATTTAAGTGAAGCAAGAGAGAATTTCTTGAAAATTTTACTAAATCTCAAATAAATTTAAGTGAAGCAAGAGAGCATTTCTTCAAAAATACTAAGCACACCATGCTAAAAAATATATAAGTGAAGCATTAGAGCAAGTCCATAGCTCATAAAAGATCTGGGTGAAGCAAAGAGAGCAATTCTAACAAGTTATGACATAATTTTGGCTCTCCCAAATAGGTGTGTCCAGCAAGGAATCAAGACTTAAAATACAAAATAAAACAAACAAAGACTCATATCATACAAGACGCTCCAAGCAAAACACGTAGTATGTGATGAATAAAAATATAGCTTCGAGTAAAATACCGATGGTCATTAGAAGAAAGAGGGGATGCCACTCGGGGGCATCCCCAAGCTTAGTTGGTTGCTCATTCTTGGATAATAGCTTGGGATGCCGAGGCATCCTCAAGCTTAGGCTCTTCTACTCCTTATTCCTTCATCCATCGTAAGATAACCCAAAACTTGAAAACTTCAATCATACAAAACTCAACAAAACCTTCGTGAGATCCGTTAGTATAAAAAAATCACTACTATAAGTGTTGTATCAAACCAATTCATATTTTGTTCTTGCATTGTATCTACTGTATTCCAATTTTTCTATGGCAAAAACTCATCAAAGAAAACCATAGAGCCATCAAAATAAGCACACAATGCAAAGAAAACAGAATCTGTCAAAACAGAACAGTCTATAGCAATCTAACTATTTTGAATACTTCTGTAACTCCAAAAATTCTGAAAAATTAGGAAGACCTGAGAAATTTGTATGTAGATCTACCACAAGTGGAATGGGTATTTTATCGCTCTCTTGTTAAAAATTAAATTATTTTCGCGAGCACAAAAGTTTCTTTTTTCTGCAAGATTAAACAACTATCACCCAAGAAGATCCCAAAGGCTTTACTTGGCACAAACACTAATTAGAACATAAAAACCACAATAATAACAGTAGGATAATTGTGGAAACACTCAAGAACAGAAAGCAAAGAAGCAAAAATAAATTTTATTCATTGGGTTGCCTCCCAACAAGCGCTATAGTTTTACACCCTTAGCTAGGCATAAAGCAAGGATCTAAGTTTTGCCATCCTTGTCTAATTATTCAATCAAACACTTAGAACCCTTCAAAGATTTAGCATAAAGATCTTCGATAACAACACTCCTAGGAATAAATTCAAAGATTTCATTGTTGCAAAAAGGATCTCTTATCACTTCAACAAAATCCGGGTAAATACCAATCATCTTAAGATCTTCTTTATTACTATTACTAGAAGTTGCACCCTTGTTCTTGGTATCCTTGCCAATCTTTACGGGAGTTTTTTTAGTAGTTTTAGCGGAAGCGAAAGCCATGCTTAGATTACTAATTTTTTTTCTAATTTATCGATCCGAGACGTGCTTTCTTCTATTCTTTCATGGATTACGGTACCCTTTTCTTTTAACAACTTAAAAATATCTCCCGCCTTTGACCCAATATTGGTGGCAAAATTATGCATCTTTTTATTTATAATTTCCATATGATCTTCGGTGAGCATTTTCTTTTCAATAGCATCTAGTCTTTCCATAACATGCTCAAGAGTCAAAGTTGTTTCATTAATCATGAGAGGTGGTGAGCCCACTAAATTTCCCATAGCATTAAAAGCATCAAGAGAAGGACACATCAAGAAATTTCCACTGGTAATCGTATCAAGGACGAATCTATACCAAGGGGTGATGCCAACATAAAAACAACGAAGAAGAACAATGGTGAATTGCTTACAGATAGATCTATTATGAGCATTGCAAATCCTATACCAAGCATCCTTTAAATTTTCTCCTCCCCTTTATTTAAAGTTGAGAACTTCGTTCTGGGGAGTGTACGCAATAGGGGAAGAACTATCCATGATGATAATAATGGCAAATAAAGTTGCACACAAAAATAGATCCGACAAGGAAACGGCAAACGGAAAAGAGGGGCGAATAAAATGGCAAATTTTTGTGAAGTGGGGGAGAGGAAAACGAGAGGAAAATGGCAAATAATGTAAATTGCGAGGAGATGAGATTTGTGATTAGGAACCTGGTATATGTTGAAGATCCTCCCTGGCAATGGCGCCAGAAATTCCTTTTGATGTCGCTTGAAGCTACGTTGGTATTTCCCCAAAGAGGAAGGGATGATGCAGCACAGCGGCGGTATGTATTTCCCTCAGATGTGAAACCAAGGTTATCGAACCAGTAGGAGAACCAAGCAACACAACATAAACATCACCTACACAAAAATAACAACTTCTCGCAACCCGACGTGTTAAAGGGGTTGTCAATCCCTTCCGAGGTATGACGCCTCAAGATAGGCAAACAGACGTGAGATGAATTTGTATTAGATTGATAGATCAAACGCCAAATAAAATAAATAAGGATAAATTGCAGCAAGGTATTTTTGGGTTTTTAGTTTAATAGATCTGAAAATAAATGCAAGGAAAAAGTAGACCGCAAAGGAAAATATATGAGAAAGAGACCCGTGGGCCGTAGGTTTCACTAGTGGCTTCTCTCGAGAAAAATAGCAAACAGTGGGTGAACAAATTACTGTTGGGAAATTGATAGAACTTCAAATACTCATGATGATATCCAGTCAATGATATTTACATAGGCATCACGTCCTAGATTAGTAGACCGACTCCTGCCTACATCTACTACTATTACTCCACACATCGACCACTATCCAGCATGCATCTAGTGTATTAAGTTCATGGAGAAACGGAGTAATGCAATAAGAACGATGATATGATGTAGACAAGATCTATCTATGTAGAGATAGATCCCATCATTTTATCCTTAGTAGCAATGATACATACGTGTCGGTTCCCTTTCTATCATTGTGATCAAGCACCATAAGATCTAACCCACTATAAAGCACCTCTTCCCATTGCAAGATAAATAGATCAACTTGGCCAAACAAAACCCAAATATCAGAGAAGAAATATGAAGCTATAAGAGATCATGCATAAAAGAGATCAAAGAAACTCAAATACTTTCATGGATATAAAAAGATAGATCTGAGCATAAACTCAAAGTTCATTGATCCCAAAAAACACACCGCAAAAAATAGTTACATCATATGGATCTCCAAGAGACCATTGTATTGAGAATCAAGAGAGAGAGAGAGAGAGAGAGAGAGAGAGAGAGAGAGAGAGAGAGAGAGAGAGGAAGCCTTCTAGCTATTAACTACGGACCCGATGGTCTACAAAGAACTACTCACGCATCATCGGAGAGGCACCAATGGAGGTGGTGAACCCCATCAGAGATGGTCTCTTGATTGGATCTGGTGGTTCTGGACTCTGCGGCGGCTGGATGAATATTTAGTCAAGTCCCCTAGGGTTTCTGGAATATTGGGGTATTTACAGAGCAAAGAGGCGGTCCGGAGGCCCCGAGGTGGGCACAACCCACCATGGCGCGCCTAGGCCTCCTGGCGCGCTGATACGTCTCCAACGTATCTATAATTTTTGATTGTTCCATGCTATTATATATTCTATTTTGGATGTTTAATGGGCTTTATTATACACTTTTATATTATTTTTGGGACTAACCTATTAACCCAAGGCCCAATGCAAATTGCTGTTTTTTTGCCTATTTCAGTGTTTCGCAGAAAAGGAATACCTAACGGAGTCCAAACGGAATGAAACCTTCGGGAGCGTGATTTTTGGAACAAACGTGATCCAGAGGACTTGGAGTGGACGTCAAGAAACATCCTTGGAGGCCACGAGTCAGGGGGGTGCACCTTCCCACTCGTGGGCCCCTCGTGGCTCAACCGACCTACTTATTCCTCCTATTTATATTCATATACCCCGAAAACATCCAGGAGCACCACGAAACCCTATTTCCACTGCCGCAACCTTTTGTACCCAAGAGATCCCATCTTGGGGCCTTTTCCGAAGCTCCGCCGGAGGGGGCATCGATCACGGAGGGCCTCTACATCAATTCCATGGCCCCTCTAATGATGTGTGAGTAGTTTACTTCAGACCTTCGGGTCCATAGCTATTAGCTAGATGGCTTCTTCTCTCTCTTTGGATCTCAATACAAAGTTCTCCTCGATATTCTTGGAGATCTATCAGATCGTAGAAACTTCATTTTCTTGTTACGATGATTCTCTACTTCACTCTGAAATTCTTTGAACTTTCCAAATGTTCCAGACTTGTGTTTCATTAAGTAGATATACCCATACCTATTGAAACCCTCTGTGAAGGTCGGAAAATAACGATACCCGCCTCGTGCTTCAACACTCATTGGACCGCGTACATCGGTATGTATTATTTCGAATAAGTCATTAGCTCGCTCCATTGTTCCGGAGAACGGAGTTTTAGTCATCTTGCCCATGAGGCATGGTTCACAAGTATCAAATGATTCATAATCAAGTGATTCCAAAAGTCCATCAGTATGGAGTGTCTTCATGCGTTATACACCAATATGACCTAAACGGCACTGCCACAAGTATGTTGCACTATCATTATCAACTTTGCATCTTTTGGCATCAATATTATGAATATGTGTATCACTACTATCGAGATTCAATAAGAATAGACCACTCTTCAAGGGTGCATGACCATAAAAGATATTACTCGTATAAATAGAACAACCATTATTCTCTGATTTAAATGAATAACTGTCTCGCACTAAACAAGATCTAGATATAATGTTCATGCTCAACGCTGACACCAAATAACAATTATTCAGGTCTAAAACTAATCCCGAAGGTAGATGTAGAGGTAGCATCCCGACAATGATCACATCGACCTTGGAACCATTCCCGACGTCCATCGTCCCATCTTCTTTAGCCAATCTTCGTTTAATCCATAGCTCCTGTTTCGAGTTACAAATATGAGCAACCGAACCAGTATCAAATAGCCAGGTGCTACTACAAGCATTAGTAAGGTACACATCAATAACATGTATATCAAATATACCTTTATTCGCTTTGCCATCCTTCTTATCCGCCAAGTATTTGTGGCAATTCCGCTTCCAGTGACCAGTCCCTTTGCAGTAGAAGCACTCAGTTTCAGGCTTGGGTCTAGCTTTGGGTTTCTTCTCGGGTGTGACAACTTGCTTGCCATTCTTCTTGAAGTTCCCTTTCTTTCCCTTGCCCTTTTTCTTGAAACTAGTGGTCTTGTTAACCATTAACACTTGATGCTCCTTCTTGATTTCTACCTCCGCGGCCTTAAGCATTGGGAAGAGCTCGGGGATTGTTTTGTTCATCCCTTGCATATTATAGTTTATCATGAAGCCTTTGCATATTATAGCATTGCGAAGAGCTCGGGAATTGTTTTGACATGAAGAAAGCAACAACAATAAAACTGAACGATCATTATGGTAAGTAATGGATGGGTCTTGTCCATTACATCATTCTCCTAATCATGTGATCTTGTTATCAAATGACAACACATGTCCATGGTTAGGAAACCTTAACCATCCTTGATCAACGTGCTAGTCTAGTAGAGGCATACTAGGGACATGGTATTTGTTTATGTATTCACACATGTATTTAAGTTTCCGATCAATACAATTCTAGCATGAATAATAAACCTTTATCATGAGTAAGGAAATATGAAATAACAACTTTATTATTGCCTCTAGGGCATATTTCCTTCATGTTGCAGCCCCTTTGACGATGACTATGTTGCGCAACATCAAGCATGAGTGGGTGAACTAGAGAGCGGCCAAGCTAATTCATTTGGTTGGTCTTGTAACGAGTAGTCATTTTTCGTATTTCTTGTCTCCTCACGGGTGCATTGTAGTCACACTTGCGGTGTGTATCAAACATATATCCCTTTTCTTCTCTGCTAAAGATGTGTTCACCTTGGACATATCCTTGAAATGATATGGGAGATAAATCACTTCCAATTTTCAAGTTTAGAATTCAATATGGATTAATGTTGGCAATTATTTTATTTTTGCAGCAAGAGAGAAAGTCATGCTCAAAGTAGACTTTCCTGTAAGATGTATTTTTCTAGATTTGTAAAGCAAAAAAGTTCCGATCTTTCAATTTTGTTTGTCTTGCTTTCATAAGAAAAAATCTTAGAGATTTTACATTTACCAAAAAAGGTTTTCACCCCGCTTTATATGTAAAGAAAACTGCCACAAAAACAACCAACTTAATAAGCCCTAAGAAAACAGGCACAAGTAGCTAGTAGGATTCAGAGAGCTAGTTTGGGTTCGGCGGCAGCGGAGGGAGTGGTGGCGCCAAACGGAGATCCAAAGACCTGAGACCTGTAGTGAGACTGTCGAAGTGCCTCACTCTAGTCTGCGGCTAAGTAGTTTCCACATCTACCAAAATCCACATAGTTTGTAAATAGCATCAATAGGACGCTGCAAAGGAGAACACTCTTTGACAAACTTGTTGAGAATCATCCACAACATCAACGTGAGAACCCCAATCCCAAGCTCCCTTATGTGGCGGGACCCTGCCGAGGAAGCTTGCAATTCCTCATAGAGACCAGGGAAGTTCATCTGGCATCATCCACCACCTACAACCACTAAAACAACTCTAGAGGAATTGAGCCGTAGCAAGGGTGGCCCATGGCCAGGTAGCGCAACCTAGTAGAGAATCAGCCTCTCAGCACAAGGTAAGACACATGGTACGGTTCTAGGATGGGGATGTGAAGAGCTACAGGATGCAGTAGATCTTCCCAATTTGCCTGTTGAGGGTCATCGAAGGCACTCTAGAAATCAAGACTCCCTAGATCAGTAAGGGCTGCCTCGACAGATATCTATGAAACTACACAAATGGAGAATAAGTTTGGGAACTGAGTGGCAAAGGGGTGGTCGCTCGCCCAATGATCAAACCAAAAAAGGGTTGACGACCCAGACCCAACCGAGATCGAGGACCCAATGCGGAGGAACGAAGGTAGCTAGATTATGGATTGCCATAATTGGGACCCATCTAGGAGAATGCAAGAGGTTAACCTCTAAGATATTTCACCATGACAATATCTAACCATAGCTCTCCCTCGTTCTTGGCAATGTATCACCGCCATTTGGTCAGAAGCGTGATATTCATATGCTTGGACGGCATGATCGCCAAACCACCCTGGTCCATAGGTTTCCAACTGACCATGTGGTATTTTTGCTTATTCCCCTAGCTATCCCAAAAGAATTTGTATTGAAATTTTGCAATCTTGTGTTGGAGGGTTTCATGGAGGCTATAAATGCTCATAATAAACATGAGCAAGCTCGATAAGGATGAGTTCATCAACACTATGCGAGTCGCCTTGGAGAGCCACCTGCCTTACCAAGGCTTCGACCCTATGTTGGATCATGGTAATTACCGGCCTAAGATCACTAAGGGCATCTCCAAAGGCGACCCTCAAACCGTTCGCGTACGTCCGAAACTTGCTGTCTGGACTGCGGAAGCCGTCCAACGCTAGCCTGTATCGACCTGCAGGCAGTCTGAATGCACATTCTCCCGCAAACCAAAGACAAATGTGTGTGTGTGTGGGGGGGGGGGGGCTTCGCGGGCGTCCGGACAGCACCCACACCTGCTTCTGACCACCAGGGACCACCCAAAAACCCTTCCCCCTCACCCGCGTGCATTCCCGCCTGATGCTAGCTGCGCCGTTGATGTCGCTATAGTGCGCGCCACTCCACATTGAAGCCGGCCCAGAGCATATGCGACCTCTCACTCGCTCCATCATTGAAGCGACACGCTGGCCAAGAGCGTCACCCGCGCCGCGTCCCTGGTGTCCGCACCTGTTCAATGCCAGCGAAGCATTACTGCATGGGACGGGACATATATTTATCATGCCCATTCACTACCATGTCCGTCAGTATGCCACTATTAAGCAGGCTTGTCGGCCGAGAAACCCACTCCAGTGTCGCGCATCGACTCACCCGGACTCCTGGCCTCACTGGAATCCATTGTGTAAAGGCGGCTGTCGGTGTCAAAACCGGCAGATCTCGGGTAGGGGGTCCCGAACTGTGCGTCTAAGGATCGAGGGTAATAGGAGGCAGGGGACACAATGTTTACCCAGGTTCAGCCCCTCTTGATAGAGGTAATACCCTACGTCCTGCTTGATTGACTTTGATGAGTATAGGGGGTTACAAGAGTTGATCTACCACGAGATCGTAATGGCTAAACCCTAGATGTCTAGCCTGTATGATTATAATTGCCTCTATGGACTAAACCCTCCGGTTTATATAGACACCGAAGGGGGCTAGGGTTGTACAGAGTCAGTTTACAGAGAAAGGAATCTTCATATCCGCATGCCAAGCTTGCCTTCCACGCCAAGGAGAGTCCCATCTGCACACGGGGGAAAGCCTTCTATCTTGTATCTTCGCAGCCCTTTAGTCCGGCCCATGTTGCATAGCCCGGGCGCCCGAGGACCCCCTAATCCAGGACTCCCTCAGTAGCCCCTAAACCAAGCTTTAATGATGATGTATCCGACGCGCAGATTGTCTTCAGCATTGCAGGGCGGGTTCCTCCTCCGAATACTCCAAAGTAGTTGATCAACAAGAACTATGTCCGGATCTATTTTAATAGTCACAATATCGCTGCCACAAGGGCATAATACTTAATCAAAAAACACGATATGCCTTCACTAACAGTTTTTGCTAGCAAGACGTTACGTCTGGCCTCTTTATTATTTTGAATAGTTTTCCAGTCTCCTGTTTCACGTTTCGAGACGCAGCCTTCGGTGACACATGTTGTCAAAACAGAGATCGTGTCCTCTTATCGCGGGATCTTTCATCAATACAGGTTTGGGTAATCCAACCATGCCGTCCACATGACCCCTTGGGAATAGGCGAGTTTTAAGGCTCATGGGGGACGCTTTATATTCACTGCCCTTATAAGGAGATAAGAATCCACCTTTTCACTCCACGCCTCCTTCTTCCTCCGCCCATCAGCCCTCAAGCTTCAGAGCCCAAGCTTTGATCCCTTCTGTCCCCAGAAAACATTCAAGCCATGTCTGCATCCGAAGCGCAAGGCAAGTGGATGGCCTCCTCCATCACGGAGGAGGACATCAAGGAGCTCCGGGAAGCAGGGTACTTGGACAAGGAAATCGCCCACCGGCTTCCGGCCAAAAAATAGATCGTCCCTACTCCGGATCCCCACGAGAGAGTAGTATTTATCCCTCATTTCCTCCGCAGATTAGGGTTTCCCCTCCATCCTTTCATCTGTGGCCTTATGTTTTACTACATGCCAGATTTCCATGCTCTAGCTCCGAATTCCTTCCTCAACATTTCGGCGTTCATCGTTGTATGTGAGGGATTCCTCTGCATCCCTCTCCACTTCGGCCTATGGCTCAAGGTTTTCAATGTGAAGCCAAAAGTGGTGGACGGTCAACACGCGGAGTGCAGAGGCGCCATGGTGAGCAAGCTTCCCACCATTACTTGGCTGAAAGGCGCCTTCGTGGAGACCGTGAAGGGGTGGTAGCAGGGGTGGTTCTACGTCATAGAACCCCGTGACTCCACATGGGCCGCTGCTCCCGAATTCAAGTCCGGGCCTCCACTATGGCTGACATCCTGGCTCAACAAGGGCCTAGACTGGGCATCATCTGACGAGGTGACTATGTTGCAGAAGCGCATCAAGAGTATGGTAGAAAAGAATACCAGTCTCGCCAGTGTAATCCAGGTAATGCTTTTTTGCTGGATTTTCCCCTGCCAAAACCGGACTTAGCACATGTGGGAGTTCGACCCGGCCGGTCCCCGGACCCTGCGGTGATTCTTCGGCACGGAGCACAGAGACATGTGGAAGCTGCTGTTCAAGACCCAAAAGACGTGGCCAGAAACGACCGAGGATCTCGGCTTCGACTGTACTCACGCATCATCTCCTGTAAGTTTTTATGATAACTTTATTGTTTGCAAATCCAATGGCTTATTAAGGTTTCCATTCTTCCCTCAGGGCTGGACGAAGAAGGCGGAGCGGATTCACTATCCGGCTCTGCTACCCGAAGACCCAGCCATCCCTCTATTAACGAGGATGCTGGTTCCGGCGCCATATCAGGTGCCGAAAAAGAGGGCCAAGAAGAAGGGCAAGGAGGGCAAAAGTGGCCTCCACCGTAAAGGTGCTTCGGACGTAGTGTCCGAAGACACCGAGACCCACTCCTCCCCTGACGAAGATGAAGGGGAGGAGGAAGAGAGTGAATCTCCCCTTAAGGGGGAAAGGAAGAAAAGGGGGGCTTCCACGGATCTGGAGGAGGAGGCGTCCAAGAAAGGGAGAATCTCCATCACGGATGACTCCGAATCGGACGCCGATGAATGGCGCCCTAGGCCGAAGACTCTGACCGAATCGTAAGTACCCCCAAAGGCACTTCTACTTATATATCTATTTGGATTTCTACTTTATGATCTTTAATATACTGCACTACGTGCTGCAGTCCGGCTCGCGTCCTCCCCCAGCAACCCTCATCTTCGGGGAATTCGCTGGATCCAAACGTGATGGATAGCGGGTCGCCTCCGCCGGGTTCCTCCCCCAAAGCTACGGATAATGCCGAAGTGTTGTCTTGAAGGACTCTTCGGGGTCAGGGGAAGGTGCGGGGAGCTGCCACGGTGGCGCTAGAGGGCGATATCCCTGCTACCGAAAAATGGGGGAATCGACCCCCATGGAGACTAACGACGGGGGCTGTGGGAGTCCTGGATTAGGGGGTCTCCGGACAGCCGGACTATCTCCATTGGCCGGACTATTAGACTATGAAGATACAAGATTGAAGACCTCGTCTCGTGTCCGGATGGGAGTCTACATGGCGTGGAAGGCAAGCTAGGCAGTACGGATATGGATATCTCCTCTTTTGTAACTGACCTTGTGTAACCCTAACCCTCTCCGGTGTCTATGTAAACCGAAGGGTTTTAGTCCGTAGGACACAACGACTACAACTTACAATCATACCATAGGCTAGCTTCTAGGGTTTAGTCTCTCCTATCTCGTGGTAGATCTACTCTTGTACTACCCATATCATCAATATTAATCAAGCAGGACATAGGGTTTTACCTCCATCAAGAGGGCCCGAACCTGGGTAAAACATTGTGTCCCCTGCCTCCTATTACCATCCGCCTTAGACGCACAGTTCGGGACCCCCTACCCGAGATCCGCCGGTTTTGACACCGACATTGGTGCTTTCATTGAGAGTTCCTCTGTGTCGTCACCGTTAGGCTTGATGGCTCCTACTATCATCGATAGCGATGTAGTCCAGGGGAAGACTTTTCTCCCCGGACAGATCTTCGTGTTCGGCGGCATTGCACTGCGGGCCAATTCGCTTGGCCATCTGGAGCAGATTGAAAGTTACGCCCCTGGCCACCAGGTCAGGTTTGGAAGCTTAAACTACACGGCCGATATCCGTGGAGACTTGATCTTCGATGGATTCGAGCCTCTGCCTTATGCGTCACGCGGCCACGATGAGTACGATTTAGCTCTACCATCGGACAGTGTTCAGGACATCGCATAGGCAGCCGCTCCGACCCTCAATTCGGAGCCAGTCGCGCCGTCCATGGATGGGTGGATAGACCCCGCCACGGAGGCCTTTCCCTCAGCGGCGATCGAGCCAAACATCGACTTTACCTTGCACGAGAGCCGTGGTGTTAAACTGCCAGATCCTTCTCCGGCCATGGACTCCGAGCCGCCTGCGCCCGTTCCCATCGAATCCGATTGGGCGCCGATCATGGAGTTTACCTCCATGGATATTTTTCAGCACTTGCCCTTCGGCGAGATACTGAACTCATTAAGGTCTCTCTCCTTGTCAGGAGGATCCTGGCCGAACTATGTCCGGCAGGACTGGGATGCGGACGACGAAGAAATTCGCGGCCCACCCACCACCCACTTAGTAGCCACTGTCGATGGCTTAACCGACATGCTCGACTTCGAGTCTGAAGACATCGACAGTATGGACGACGATATGGGAGACGAAGAGGAACCACTGCCCACAGGGCACTGGACGCCCACTTCACCACATGACGTATACATGGTGAACACACCAAAAGAAAACGACGACAAGGAATGGAAGGGCGCAGCAAAGGGTTGTCCCCTCGAGAAGCAGTCAAAGCGGCGGCGTAAGCGCCGCTCCAAATCCTGCCTCGACAGAAACAACGATCATATAGACCCAGCGTTAGAGTAGGGTGAACCATCGCCGGATCATGGCAATACGGAGAATCAAACCGAACAACCTGACTCTGTCAAAGATAATAGTCCGAACGACCTAACACCGGACAGACACCCGGAGAAATAGAATGCCCATCACAGGCTTGTTGCCACCGCGAGGAGTCTAAAAAAGCAGAAGCAAAGACTCAAGGCTGCACAAGACACACTCAGAATCAGATGGAGCAAAGTACTCAACGCAGCAGCGAAGTACGACGGCAATCGCCCCACCAAGAGTTACCCGAAGCGGAAGTTGCTACCCGAATTCGATGAGGAGGCCTTAGATCCCCCGCAACCAAAAATCAAAACGGCCACCTGGCCGAATAGACGACCTCACGGCCAACATAGAGTGGCAAACAATGCCACATATAAGCCAATACGCGATCCATGCGAGGGCTCGCATCAAAAGGACGGCACAACCAGATCCATCTATGGACCACGCAAGCACTCTCCAGCATATGATGCAACACAACAAACATCTGAACAACGCGATACACCCAGATACAGGTGTGCCGCACACCCCCTATGTTTCACCGATGAGGTGCTGGACCATGAATTTCTAGAGGGATTCAAACCCATAAACATAGAGGCATACGACGGAACAACAGACCCTGGGTCTGGATTCAAACCCATATGGCTCGAGGAAGATGATCTCCACGCCATCAAGTATTTACCCCTCAAGCTCAAAGGGCTAGCTCGGCACTGGCTTAAAAGCCTCCTCGAAAACTCCATTGGAAGCTGGGAAGAGCTCGAAGACGCCTTTCGGGCAAATTTTCAAGGGACTTATGTCCGACCCCCGGATGCGGACGTTTTGAGTCATATAACTCAACAGCCCGGAGAGTCAGCCCGGAAGCTTTGGAACATGTTTCTTACTAAAAAGAACCAAATAGTTGACTGTCCGGACGCCGAAGCCTTGCAGCTTTTAAGCATAGCATCCGCGACGGATGGCTTGCCAGACACCTCGGCCAAGAAAAGCCGAGAACAATGGCAGCATTAACAAGCCTCATGACCCGCTTTTGCGCGGGTGAGGACAGCTAGCTAGCCAGATGCAGCACCAACAACCCAAGTACATCCGAAGTTAGAAATGAAAACGAGAAATCACGATGCAGCAAAAATAATAAGCGTCGGAATAAAGAAGACAGCCCGAAGAGCACGGCGGTAAACGCCGAATTTAGGAGCTCTCGGCGAGGTCAGCAAAAGCCGCCCTCTAAAGGCGCCAGAGATGAACTGTCCAGCCTTAACAAAATTCTGGACCAAATATGTCAGATCCATAGCACCCCTGGTAAACCCGCTAATCATACCCACAAAGAATGTTGGGTCTTCAAGCAGTCCGGCAAGCTCAACGCCGTACACAAAGGGGAGGATACACCAAGCGGAGACGAGGATGAGCCTCTCAAGGAAGACATTGGGGAACAAAAGAAATTTCCACCAGAAGTCAAAACAGTAAACGTGTTACACGTGATCAAGGGGAGAAACAAAGCGGCACTCCCAGATAAATATGCCCAAGGGCCTATCACCGCGGAGTCCTGCCACTGGTCGTTTCAACCAATCACTTTTTACCATCGGGATTACTCAGCAAGTATCCGGTGTGCAGGATGGGCTGCCTTGGTATTAGACCCAATAATTGACGGATACCACTTCACACGAGTCCTGATGGATGGTGGCAGCAGTCTAAACCTGATATATCAGGACACAATCCGTAAAATGGGGATAGACCCAATGAAAATTTTCCTTAGCAATACTACCGTTAAAGGAGTAACGCCTGGCCCAGGGGCTCATTACACGGGATCCCTGCTACTAGAAGTTATATTCGGTTTCCCCGATAACTTCTGTAGCAAAAATTTAACCTTCCACATTGCTCCGTTCCAAAGTGTCTATCAAGCACTACTTGGACGCGAAGCTTTCGCTCGCTTTAATGTAATACTGCATTACGCTTCCCTCACGCTTAAGATGCCCGGTCCACATGGCATCATTACAGTAAATGGAAATATTGAGCGATCCCTGCGCGCCAAGGAGGGTGCGGCAGCCGCGGCAGCCGCACACGAAAACGGCCTCACCAACTAAAGTATTCGGTAGGTCGTCAAGACCACGGACACGGTTAGACGAGTCCGACGCAGCTATATGTAACTCACACAGGTTTGATAGGCCACACCCTATTACAAATACAAGGGGTTCAACGTGCACAGACAAGTGGCAATTTTTACTCATCTTGAATTATACATGGTTTCTTTAAACCTACCTTTATGCACGACAACTTTTCACCTAGGTTCCTCTCTTTTACAGATGACCATCATGCTACACCCGTCCAGGATACGGCACAACAGAGACACAGGCGCAGACGTGCAGCAGGGACCCGCTCCAAGGATTCTCTTTAGATTAAGACCCTGCGTAAACCTTTTTTTACTGTCTCTTGTTGATACACATCCCTCGGATTCTCAAATATAATTGAGAAGGATGCTGACGTCTTGGCATGTGGCCACGTCAGAATAAACGCCCGTACCTGGACACAAGGGGCTTCTTACAAAGGGCACTATTTAGGCCCGCTTTATACCATAAAGACCGAATACCATAGGGAGTGTTCGGCGTCGCGAGTTTGGCCTTATATGCATCAGCTCTGAATCATGTCTTTGGTCAAATGTTGGGTTTGCCCGGCTCCTGTGTTTTGGTGCCTTACGTTCCGTTCTATCGGCTAAGGTAGCACCAGGAGAACTACTGCGATTGTGCCCTGGTTCGTCCGGACGAGCACCTCAGTAGAGAAAGCCGAAAACTGACTGTCATGATATAGCGCGAGACTGGTCAACCACTCGATGACCTATCGGAATGTTAGAATTCCTCCGCTTTAACGAAGGGCCGTTTCCCGGCCAGGCATATACGCAGCCCGAGTTTGGGAGAGTGCGGAGCCACCAGGGGCTATATAGTAGCCCCACCGTCAAACTCCTATGGCTAAGTGAAAGTGTTAAAGCATCATAGTCCGGTTGCCTCGTTCGCTGCGCTATCACCTCCTTAATAGGACCAAGACATTGGGTTAAGTGTGAACACACGTTTTCTGCGAACACCTCCACATTATATGCATGGGGGTTGAAGCCGACGATTGCAATCTTTCAGGTTATATACATATATACATAAACGGCCGCACAGGAGGCATCATATTACTTTCCGGAAAAAGTACAAATACGGCCTTACTACATTTCATAAAAACATTGTGCTTAAATGGAAATACATGTCACTCAAACATAATATTCTTTGAGCACTGGGACTCTATCAAATGAGCACCCTCAAGAACCTCTTCAAAATAGTGCTCGGCAGCTACTCGGCCTATGGTCGAACCTTGCGCCGCAACAGTGGTAGCATCCATCTCCGCCCAGTATGCCTTGACACGGGCAAAGGCCATCCGCGAGCCTTCTATGCACGCTGACCTCTTCATCGCATTGATGCGCGGCACCGCACCAAGGAACTGCTGCACTAAGCTGAAATAGCTATTCGGCTTCGGCTTTTCCGACCACAAATGATCTACGACGGACCTCATGGCAAGTACGAACAACCTATTAAGTTCGGCCCATTCGGCTAGCTGATCAGTCAAGGGAAGCGGACGCTCTGGAACGTTAAATTGCAACTAGAACAGCTTGTCCACTTCACGATCTGTCTGCTCTCGGAAGTATTCGACCGCATCGACAGTGCTTGCCGCCAAGTCCATATATGCGTCTGCCAAACTCCACAGCCGATCCAGAGGGGCATACCGCGGATCTCTGAACTTCCTCTGATGCAGAAAGGGCTTCCCAGCCGCAATATCCCCGGCTTCGCGCAACTCCTTCTTCTTCGCCCTCATAGCAGAGCGAGTGTCTATGGTCACCATCATGGCCTTTTCAAGGTCCGCTGCTTTCACTCGGTTCTCCTTTTCAAGGAACGGGCAACGGTCGGCAGTGTCTTTTAATTCTACGGCCATCTTGGCCATCTTCTCTTTGCTTTCACAATGCACGGCCTTTTCAGCTCTTAACTCTTCGGCCGCCTTCAAAGCAGCCGCATTACTAACTCTTGCTTGTTCCTTGGCTCGGGCAAGTTCCGCCCGAAGGGTCTCCATGGTGGCAGCTCCGTCTACAGTCACAACATATTAAAGATACTGACATCATGCTGCTCTTACTATGTGATGTTGACCGGAAAAACATTACTTACCCTGTGCCTCGTCAGCCGCTTGTTAACAAGCTCGATGTTGGCATCTGCCGCATCCAGTTGCCGCTTTAGTTCGGCAAACTCATTAGTCCGGCCAGCCACCAGAGCTCCCATCACGTGCACATAAAGCAGTATGATTATTACCTAGGACTACGATCCTCTGTTCGCCGCCGTTCTCGACGACGACCACAGTCTCAGGGGCTACTATCTACACAGGGCACACCTAAAATGTGTGGTACTATCAAAAAGTATATCGTTTCACGTACCTCAAAGCCCGTGAGTAGACTCATAAAGGCTCCATGCAATCCGCTTTCGGCGGACAAAATTCTTTCCATCACTGTACCCATCAACGTACGGTGTTCTTCTGAGATGGCCGCTCGCTCCAGCAGATCCCTCAGTATGTTCGACCGCATACCATACGGTGCCGGACTCTTTTGTTTGCTCTCTTCAAGAGCCGGACGCTGGGGAGTTCAGGTAACTATAGGATTATCTTCTGGCCTCACCGGATCCGGAGAGGCCCTCCGCGACGACACTTCAAGGTCGCCCGCTTCTTAAGCGCAGGAGTCCGGGGGAGGCATTTCGCTCTCCATCATCTCCAGAAGAAGATCCCCTGAAGACGAGCTCTGCTGAGAAGGGCTAAGATCTGCACTGCAAGATAAAGGCTTCGGTTATTTTCCTCAGAGGTAAGGTAGTATATCTTCACTATTAAAGTACTTTTTGATTACTTACAGCTCGTTGGAGGGCTGACCCCCGCGCGGACTTTGTGCGGCAAGAGCACCCTCCAAGGCAGGACCCTCTGGTGGAGATTTCTTCTCTTGTTTGGAAACATCAGTTTCTAGATCTTCAGAGGCAGTCCTCTTCCTTCCCCGAAGCGAGAGAAGGTCGGATTTTCCCCCTTGGTTATCCTCCTTCACGGAGGCGCTCATTCCCTCGGTTGGAATTGGTAGCGATGGGGGCCCGCTCTCGCCCTCGTTATTCCCCCTTTATCTTCCTTTGAGGGCTCCGGGCAAGGTGCTAGCTCGAGCATCTTTTCCAGTACCGGATTCTCCAAACCCTCTGGAAGGGGGGCCGAACACCGGATCATCTTCGCCTTTGTTAGCCAGTCCTGGTCAAAGAGCGATTTCTCAGAATGATGTCATGGTAAATAAAATACGGTGTGTTCTACTAAAGGATTACTTACTTGGTCGGTGGTACAGTTGCTGCTCAGGCCCACGTCCTCGGTAGTATCCGGACACTCTATTTGGGGTCCGAAGAATGATTTGTACATCTCCTTGTACGTCAGGCCGAGGAAATTCTGAATAATACGCGGCCCCTCTGGGTTGAACTCCCACACGCGGAGGGGCCGGCGTTTGCAAGGCTGGACTCGACGAACCAGCATGACTTGCGCCACCATAACCAGACTGAGATCTCCTTCGAAGAGATCGCGAATGCGGCTCTGCAGTATAGGCACGTCCTTGGCTGGACCCCATCTCGGTCCTCTGCTAATCCATGACATCAGTTGTGGTGGAGGGCCCGAGCGGAAAGCAGGGGCAGCCACCCACTTGGCACTTCTAGGAGCTGTGATGTAAAACCACTCCTGTTGCCATAATCCGGACACCTCTGGAAAGGAACCTTTGGGCCACGGAGCTCCTGCTATCTTGCTTATTAATGCGCCTCCGCACGCTGCATACTGCCCCCCGACCATCTTCGGCTTCACGTCAAGGGTCTTGAGCCATAGGCCGAAGTGAGGGGTAATGCGGACGAAGGCCTCACACACGAGAATGAATGTCGAGATGTGGAGAAAGGAGTCCGGGGCTAGATCGTGGAAATCTAGCCCGTAATAAAACATCAAACCCCTAAGAAAGGGATCTAGGCTGAGGCCTAGACCTCAGAGGAAGTGGGAGATGAACACAACATTCTCGTTGGGTTCAGGAGTAGGGACGACCTGCCCTCGGGCAGGCAGCCGATGCGAAACCTCGGCGGTCAGGTATCTGGCCTCCCTCAACTTCTTGATATCCTCTTCCGTAACGGAGGAGGGCATCCACCGGCCTTGAAGGCTAGATCCGGACATGATTGAAGGTCCGAAGCACCTGACCTGGGCTTTGGGTGTTAGAACTCGAGGCGGGGGAAGGGTTCGATTGAGCACGGAAGGGAAAAAAGTAAAAGCCTTGTCCCTTTATAAAGAGGGTGAATATCAAGCGTCCTCTCCGTAGACATTTGGGACTTGCCTATAATCTAGGAGTCCTAGACACGGTTGGGTTACCCACGCCCGTATTGATGAGAATCCGGTAATAAGGGGACACGATCTCTGCTTTGACAAGACGTGTCAAAAAACTGCCTCGCGTTATGTGCAGGGCTAGGAAACGGTTCGAATAATCACCGAGCCGTGATGTAATGTCGTGTTGCCAAAACAAGTCAGCAAATTGGATTTGTGGAAATATTATTCTCTCTACGGTGGTATGTGGAACTTATTTTGCAGGGTCGGACACTATCCTTATATTCAAATTCTTCAGTGGTATATTCGGAGGAGGAACCCACCTTGCAATGCCGAAGACAATACTACGCGCCGGAATCATCGTCATTGAAAGCCTGGTTCAGGGGCTACTATGGGAGTCCTGGATTAGGGGGTCTCCGGACAGCCGGACTATCTCCATTGGCCGGACTGTTAGAGTATGAAGATACAAGATTGAAGACTTTGTCTCGTGTCCGGATGGGACTCTACTTGGCATGGAAGGCAAGCTAGGCAGTACGGATATGGATATCTCCTCTTTTGTAACCGACCTTGTGTAACCCTAGCCCTCTCCGGTGTCTATATAAACCGGAGGGTTTTAGTCCATAGGACACAACAACTACAACTTACAATCATACCATAGACTAGCTTCTAGGGTTTAGTCTCTCCGATCTCGTGGTAGATCTACTCTTGTACTACCCATATCATCAATATTAATCAAGCAGGACGTAGGGTTTTACCTCCATCAAGAGGGCCCGAATCTGATTAAAACATTGTGTCCCCTGCCTCCTGTTACCATCCACCTTAGACGCACAGTTTGGGAACCTCTACCCGAGATCCGCCGGTTTTGACACCGACAGGGGCCATGCACAATTCGGTCCCTAACCGAATATTATTCCGGAGACCTATATGGCTCCGGAATCAAGTGGGTAACCTCCTCTGAAAGAAGGGGGTGCGCAAGTCCCACCGGCAACCTCTGTCAATCCGGAGGCGCCGGATACTCTGGTGGAAGCACTTCAAAGTGCCATCATTGTAGAAGAACATCGTACCCTTATGGGTACGGTGGTTGAAAGGGTTCGGTCCGCCAAAAGCGGATTGGATGAGGCCTATACTAGCCTTCTGAGAGGCTTTGAGGTACGTAATATAATACTTTTTTGGCTATATGAGAAAAAGTGTCTCTGTATAGATGGTAGCCCCTGAGACTCTGTTCGGTATTCACAAGGAAAGGCCGAATAGAGGATCTGATGTCTCAATCAGGAGATTAACACACATATCTATTTGAACCAAACAGGCTGCAACGCAAGCGTCAGCTACCCAGGCCGCCGAAGCGTCTGAGCTGAGGCGGAAGTTAGCGGAAAAGCAAGGTATGTGATACCAAAAAGGATCTTGAAATAATATCAGCAATAATTTGCCATCTGAATGAGTCTTATAATTTTGCTCATAGTTGACGCGTCTGAGGTCGCCCTCAAGAGCGTGCTAGCCGAGGCCAAGAATCAGGCGGAGGAGGAATGAGCCGCCCGCCTAAGACATGAGTCAGGGGTGGAGGAAGTCCAGCAAGAGATCAAGGATGCTATAAGCAAATGTGAGTCCTTAGAGCACAAAATTTTGGATCAAAAATCTGAACTTGCTAAGGCCCTCCAAAGTGCTCAAGAGCCCGAACTGAAGCCCAAAATGCCTGCTGGGAGATCCAGGAGGTGAAGCAAGTTGCGGATGGTAAGGCCTTTAACATGCAGCGCAAATTTGTGACGAAAAAATACATCGTATTGGCCCGGATTTGGAGTTCTCCAGGAGCGTTTGCGGACCTGCCCCGGAGTGTTGCCAATGCTGCGGAGTTCTTCCGAGCCGAAGAGGGGAGCTGGACAGAAAGCTATTCTGGTCGCAGTACCTTGCGCCTGAGCATCCCGTGCACCTTAGCGATCAAGTGAAGCACTTGACCGAACTGCATAGGGTGGTCGGATTGGCCATGGGGGATTTTATAATCTGCCTGTGGCCTGCCGAACCCATACCCAGCAACTACTTCAGGCTCGTGAATCGGCTGTTCAATGCCTGCCCCGGGCTTGATGCCGTGAAGCGGTTAGTCTGCATCGAAGGTGTGCGGATGGCCTTCGCCCATGTCAAAGTGCAGTGGGTGAAGATGGACGCCGTCAAGCTTGTAATCGAGGGACCGCCCGCAGGCAAAGAGCAACGTACGCCGGAGCGGTATTTCGATGATGTCCTAGAAGGATCCCGCATTGTAGAGGGCCAGTGTTCGAAGGACATCATTTTTGAATGAATGTATCCTATGTTGTCCAATCCTGTATTATGAAACAAGGCTTATGTATGATATGTTGTCGGTGTCAAAACCGGCGGATCTCGGGTAGGGGGTCCCGAACTGTGCGTCTAAGGTTGATGGTAACAGGAGACAGGGGACACGATGTTTACCCAGGTTCGGGCCCTCACTATGGAGGTAATACCCTACTTCCTGCTTTATTGATCTTGATGAATATGAGTATTACAAGAGTTGATCTACCTCGAGATCGTAATGGCTAAAACCCTAGAAGTCTAGCCTATGTGATTATGGTTATCTCTGCGGACTAAACCCTCCGATTTATATAGACACTGGAGGGGACTAGGGTTATACAAAGTTGGTTACAGAGAAAGGAATCTTCATTATTCGAAGGCCAAGCTTTCCATCCACGCCAAGGAGAGTCCCATCCGCACACGGGCGAGAGTCTTCGGTCTTGTATCTTCATAGCCCATCAGTTCGGCCCATGTCCAATAGGCCGGACGCCCGAGGACCCCTTAGTCCAGGACTCCCTGACTAGCCCCTGAACTAGGCTTCAATGACGAGGTGTCCGACGCGCAGATTGTGTTCGGCATTGCAAGGCAGGTTCCTCCTCCGAATACTCCAACACAGCCTTCGAACGGAACGAACGTGTCCGGATCTGCAAAACAAGTACCACACACCACCGTAGAGAGTATAATATTCCACGAGTCCAATCTGTTGACAACTTTTTGTAGCGTGATATCACATCACCACCCGGTTATTATTTTGAACCATTTTTTATCCTGTCGCTCCATGTTTCGAGACGCGGTTTTATTGGCATGTCTTGTCGAAGCAGAGATCGTGTCCCTTTATTGTGGGATTCTCATCAATTCGGGCGTGGGTATCCCAACCGTTCTGTTGGCATGATTCCTTAGGAATAGGTAGGTTTTAAGGCCTAGGAGGAGGCGTTCGATATTCATCGCCTTTATAAAGGGGCTACGACCCGGCTTTCTCCTTTACACCAACCCTTTCCTCAACTTCTCCAACCTCAAGTTCCAGCACCCAAGGTTCAATTTAATTGCTTCGAGCTTCCCAGTCATGTCCGGACCTAGCCCTCAAGGCCGATGGGTGGCTTCCTCTGTCACAAAGGAGGATATTGCGAAGCTCCGAGCGGCAAGGTACCTGACCGCGGAAATCCCCCACAGGCTCCCTGCTCAAGGGTAGGTTATTCCTACTCCTAGACCCGACGAGAGGGTCGTATTCATATCCCACTTCCTCCGAGGGCTAGGGTTCGCTCTTAACCCCTTCGTTTGAGGCTCATGTTCTATTATGGTCTAGATTTTCACGATCTAGCCCCGGGCTCTTTTGTCCTCACCTCGGCGTTCATCGTCATGTGTGAGGCCTTTCTCTGTATTCCCCCACACTTCAGCTTATGGCTCAAGACCTTTTATGTGAAGACGAAGGTGATCGAGGGGAAACAAGCGGAGTGTGGCGGTGCCACGGTGAGCAAGCTCACCAACGCTCTTTGGCTAAAAGGATCCTTCACAGAATCTTCCTACTTATGGCAGCGGGAGTGGTGTTACATCACTGAACCCCGTGGTACCAAGTGGGCAGCTACACCTGTGTTCCGATCCGGCCCTCCAATTCAGCTCGTAGCATGGATCAACAAGGGGCTGGACTGGGGATCAATCGACGAAGTGCAGACTCTACACAGCCACATCTGGAGTCTCCTTGAGAAGGATACCAATCTCATCAATGTGATTCAAGTAATTTTAGTCCGCTGGGTCCTCCCGTGCCAGCGATGGCCCCTCTGTATGTGGGAGTTTAATCCGGAAGGACCACAAACCCTTCAGCACTTCTTCGGCTTGACACACAGAGGAATGTGGTAGTTATTTTTCGGGACACGAAAATAGTGGCCGGACACTACAGAGGACATCGGCCTTGACTGCAATCATCCGGATACCTCGGTAAGCGTGACTCCTGAACATAGCTTAATTAAACATCCCGTGATAAGATACTGAGAAAACCATCTTTTTCCAGGGCTGGATGAAGAAGGCGGAGCGAATTAGGTGTTTGGCCCCTCTTCCCGAAGACTTAGCTAGTCCTGTGCTAACAAGGATGCTGGTCCCGGTACCACTCCAGGTGCCGATGAAAGAGTACAATGAGGAGAGTGGGAAGGCCAAAGGTGTCCTACATTCCGAAGGTACACCAAACACCGTGTCCGGAGAGATTAAGGTTCCCTCTTCCGAAGATAAAAGAGAAGGAGAGGCTGACATCCTTTCTCCCCATGGTAAGAAAAGGGACGACTTCGAAGGTTGGGAGGTAAAGGCTCCTAAGCGAGGTAAGACGCTCCTATCAAGCAGTTCGGGCTCGGAATACGACGTTGTCGCGCAGTTCCTCCGTAAGGACTGCTACCTCTTGAGCATGCGTTGGTTTTCCCTTGAAGAGGAAAGGGTGATGCAGCAAAGCAGTGTAAGTATTTCCCTCAGTTTTTGAGAACCAAGGTATCAATCCAGTAGGAGACCACGGGCGCGTCACCTCGTACCTACACAAACAAATAAGAACCTCGCAACCAACGCGATAAAGGGGTTGTCAATCCCTTCACGGCCACTTGCAAGAGTGATATCTGATAGAGATAATAATAATAAGATAAATATTTTTGGTATTTTTATGATATAAATTGAAAGTAAATATTGCAAAATAAATTAGATTGGAAACTTGTATGATGGAAAATAGACCCCGGGGCCATAGATTTCACTAGTGGCTTCTCTCAAGATAGCATAAGTATTACGGTGGGTGAACAAATTACTGTCGAGCAATTGATAGAATTGAGCATAGTTACGAGAATATCTAGGTATGATCATGTATATAGGCATCACATCCATGACAAGTAGACCGACTTCTTCCTGCATCTACTACTATTACTCCACACATCGACCGCTATCTAGCATGCATCTAGAGTATTAAGTTAATAAGAATGGAGTAACGCTTTAAGAAAGATGACATGATGTAGAGGGATAAACTCATGCAATATGATATACACCCCATCTTTTTATCCTCGATGGCAACAATAGATATGTGTCGTTTCCCCTACTGTCACTGGGATCGAGCACCGCAAGATTGAACCCAAAGCTAAGCACTTCTCCCATTGCAAGAAGGATCAATATAGTAGGCCAAAGCAAACTGATAATTCGAAGAGACTTGCGAAGATAACCAATCATACATAAAAGAATTCAGAGAAGATTCAAATATTGCTCATAGATAATCTTGATCATAAACCCACAATTAGTCGGATCTCGACAAACACACCGCAAAAGAAGATTACATCGAATAGTTCTCCAAGAGAATCAAGGAGAACTTTGTATTGAGATCCAAAGAGAGAGAAGAAGCCATCTAGCTAATAACTATGGACCCGAAGGTCTGAGGTAAACTACTCACACATCATCGGAGAGGCTATGGTGTTGATGTAGAAGCCCTTCGTGATCAATTCCCCCTCCGGCGGAGCGCCGAAAAAGGCCCCAAGATGGGATCTCGCGGGTACAGAAGGTTGCGGTGGTGGAATTAGGTTTTCGCCGTTCCCTCTGATGTTTTCAGGGTAGGTAGGTATATATAGGAGGAAGAAGTAGGTCGGTGGAGCCACGAGGGGCCCACGCGGGTGGAGGGCGCCCACGGGGGTAGGCACGCCCCCTGCCTCGTGGCTTCCTTGTTGATTGCTTGACGTCCACTCCAAGTCCTCTGGATCACGTTTGTTCCAAAAATCAAGCTCCCGAAGGTTTCAGTCCATTTGATATTCTATTTCTGCGAAACACTAAATAGGAAAAAAACAACAATTTGGGCTGGGCCTCCGGTTAATAGGTTAGTCCCAAAAATAATATAAAAGTGTATAAATAAGCCCATTAAACATCCAAAACAGAATATATAATAGCATGGAACAATCAAAAATTATAGATAAGTTGGATACGTATCAAGCATCCCCAAGCTTAATTCCTGCTCGTCCTCGAGTAGGTAAATGATAAAAACAGAATTTTTGATGTGGAATGCTTCCTAACATATTTCTCAATGTAATTTTCTTTATTGTGGCATGAATGTTCAGATCTGAAAGATTTAAGATAAAAGTTTAATATTGACATAAAAATAATAATACTTCAAGCATACTAACTAAGCAATCATGTCTTCTCAAAATAACATGGCCAAAGAAAGTTATCCCTACAAAATCATATAGTCTGGCTATGCTCTATCTTCATCACAGAAAATATTAAATCATGCACAACCCCGATGACAAGCGAAGCAATTGTTTCATACTTTTGATGTTCTCAAACTTTTTCAACTTTCACGCAATACATGAGCGTGAGCCATGGACATAACACTATAGGTCGAATAGAATGGTGGTTGTGGAGAAGACAAAAAGGAGAAGATAGTCTCACATCAACTAGGCGTATCAACGGGCTATGGAGATTCCCATCAATAGATATCAATGTGAGTGAGTACGGATTGCCATGCAACGGATGCACTAGAGCTATAAGTGTATGAAAGCTCAACAAAAGAAACTAAGTGGGTGTGCATCCAACTCGCTTGCTCACGAAGACCTAGGGAAATTTTAGGAAGCCCATCATTGGAATATACAAGCCAAGTTCTATAATGTAAAATTCCCACTAGTTTATGAAAGTGACAACATAGGAGACTCTCGATCATGAAGATCATGGTGCTACCTTGAAGCACAAGGATAGTAACATTGTCCCTTCTCTCTTTTTCTCTCATTTTTTATTTGGGCTTTCTTTCTTTTTTTCTTTTGGCCTCTTTTCTTCCCCTTTTTTTATTTTTCGTCCGGAGTCTCATCCCGACTTGTGGGGGAATCATAGTCTCCATCACCCTTACCTCACTGGGATAATGCTCTAATAATGATGATCATCACACTTCTTTTTTACTTATAACTCAAGAATTGCAACTCAATACTTATAACACAATATGACTCTATGTGAATCAAGAGTGACATGTATGAAAAAATTATGAAAGGTGGCTTTGCCACAAATACGTTGTCAACTACATGATCATGCATGGCAATATGACAATGATCAAGTGTGTCATAACAAACGAAACGGTGGAAAGTTGCATGGAAATATATCTCAAAATGGCTATGAAAATGCCATGATAGGTAGGTATGGTGGCTGTTTTGAGGAAGATATATGGTGGGTGTATAATACCGGCGAAAAGTGTGCGGTAATGGAGATGCTAGGAAATGTGGAAGGGCGAGGGTGCGTATAATCCATGGACTCAACATTAGTCATAAAGAACTCACATACTTATTGCAAAAATCTATTAGTTATCGAAACAAAGTACTACGTGCATGCTCCTAGGGGGATATATTGGTAGGGAAAGACCATCGCTCGTCCCCGACCGCCACTCATAAGGAAGGCAATCAATAAATGAATCATGCTCCGACTTCATCACATAACGGTTCACCATACGTGCATGCTACGGGAATCACAAACTTCAACACAAGTATTTCTCAAATTCACAACTACTCAACTAGCATGATTCTAATATCACCATCTCCGTATCTCAAAACAATTATCAAGTATCCAACTTCTCATAGTATTCAATGCACTTATATGAAAGATTTTATTATTCCTAAAGGAAAATTACCATGCTGTTCTAAAGGACTCTCAAAATAATATAAGTGAATCATGAGATCAATTATTTCTATAAAATAAAACCACCACCATGCTCTAATAGATATAAGTGAAGCACTAGAGCAAAAACTATATAGCTCAAAAGATATAAGTGAAGCACATAGAGTATTCTAATAAATTCCGCTTCATGTGTGTCTCTATCAAAAGGTGTGTACAGCAAGGATGATTGTGGTAAAATAAAAATCAAAGACTCAAATCAAACAATACGCTCCAAGCAAAACACATATCATGTGGTGAATAAAAATATAGCTCCAAGTAAAGTTACTGATGAACGAAGACAAAAGAGGGGATGCCTTCCGGGGCATCCCAAGCTTAGGCCTTTTGGTGTCCTTGGATTTTACCATGGGGTGCCTTGTGCATCCCCAAGCTTAGGCTCTTGCCACTCCTTGTTCCATAATTCATCAAATCTTTACCCAAACTTGAAAACTTCACAACACAAAACTTAACAGAAAATCTTGTGAGTTCTGTTAGTAAAAGAAAACAAACCACCACTTCAAGGTACTGTAATGAACTCATATTTGTTTAGATTGGTGTTAAACATACTTAATTACAACTTTTCTATGGTTCATAATCTCCATTACTAGCCATAGATCCATCAAAATAAACAAACAACACACGAAAAACAGAATCTGTCAAAAACAGAACAGTCTATAGTATTCTGTAGGTTTCGAATACTTCTGGAAGCCCAAAAATTCTAAAATAAATTTCTGGACGTGAGGAATGTATCTATTAATCATCTTCAAAAATAATTAACTAAATATCACTCTCCAATAAAAAATGGCAGCAATTCTCGCGAGCGCTAAAATTTCTGTTTGTTTTACAGCAAGATCGCAGAGACTTTCCCCAAGTCTTCCCAAAGGTTCTACTTGGCACAAACACTAATTAAAAGCATAAAACCACATCTAAACAGAGGCTAGATGAATTATTTATTACTAAATAGAATCAAAAATCAATAAACAAAAATAAAATTGGGTTGCCTCCCAATAAGCGCTATTGTTTAACATCCCTAGCTAGGCATTGATAATTTCAACGATGCTCACACGAAAGACAAGAATTAAAGCACAAAGAGAGCATCATAAAACATGTGACAAACACATCTAAGTCTCACATACTTCCTATGCATAGGCATCTTATAGGCAAACAAATTATCAAGGCAAGCAAAAACTAGCATATGCAAGGAAGCGGAAAGAAACAATAGCAATCTCAACATAAAGAGAGGTAATTTAGTAACATGAGAATTTATAAAACCATATTTTCCTCTCTAATAATAATTACATGTAGGATCATAAGCAAATTCAACAAAATAGCTATCACATAAAATAATTTCAACACGATCCACAGGCATGCAAAGTTGACACTCTTCCAAAATAGTGGGATTAACATTAACTAAAGTCATGACCTCTCCAAACCCACATTTATCAAAAACTTCATAAGATTGAAGATTCTCCAAATATGAGGGATCTAAAGTTGACACTCTTCCAAACCCACTTTAAATTTATTGCAAAAATTATTATCAATCTCATATTCATCATGGGGCTTAAATAAATTTTCAAGATTAAAAGAAGAATCACCCCAATCATGATCATTGCAACAAATAGTAGTCATAGCGAAACTAGCATCCCCAAGCTTGAGGTTTTGCATATCATTAACATAATTGGCATTAAGAGAATTTATGATAACATCATTGCAATCATGATTTTCATCAAAGGAACTATCAAGTATGGGTGCAATAGCAACGATCTCATGTTTAACATGAGGAACTATAGCAAATTCATCTTCATAAATATTGGCATCATGGCCACAAGAATAGCAAGCATCATGTTCATCAAGGGATATTTTAATCAAATCATCGGAATGATAATTATCTGTAGATTCATGCATATCATTATTTTCTTCCGAGTGGTTATTCTTTCAACAAATTCTGTGACATAGACATTATGAGCATAGTTTTCATGGCAGTATTTAAGTATGTCAAGATTTTCAGATTCGTAGAGAGTAATATCATACTTTTCAATCAAAGAAGCAACTTCATACGCACCCTTAAAAGCAACAAATTCGTCAATTAGTTTGATAGTGTAGTAACTATAAACACCCTTTGCATAAGAAGATAAGATTTCATTATCATTAAACTCACATAGGTAGGGGAGGTGTTTTTTAGGGTTCTTAGAACAACAAGTCAGATCACAAATTTCACAAAGATTCCAAGCATAACATAGCAATATGTTTATTTGATCCCATAAGGGTATCCCTTTTTCAGACAAACGGTGACGCACGAAATGAGCATGCTCATCTAAAGATTTCCCATCAACTAGGCTAGTTGGGGTTTCAGCACGAGCGCATAGGGATCGAAGATGATCCAAGTAGAACACTTTAAGTGGATCCATATCAATAGATTTTTAGCAAGCAAAGATGCAAGCAAATAGAAGGCACATGGAAACACAAACAAAGATACATACGGGAAGAAGGGCAAGCGGAAAAAGAGGGCGAATAAAACGACAAGGGTGAAGTGGGGGAGAGGAAAACAAGTGGCAAATGGCAAATAATGTAATGCGAAGGGTAAGAGTTGTGACGGGTACTTGGTATGTCTTGACTTGGCGTAGATCTCCCCGGCAACGACGCCAGAAATCCTTCTTGCTACCTCTTCAGCATGCGTTGGTTTTCCCTGGAAGAGGAAAGGGTGATGGAGCAAAGCAGCGTAAGTATTTCCCTCAGTGTTTGAGAACCAAGGTATCAATCCAGTAGGAGACCACGCGTGAGTCACCTCGTACCTACACAAACAAATAAGAACCTCGCAACCAACATGTTAAAGGGGTTGTCAATCCCTTCACGGGCACTTACAAGAGTGATATCTGATAGAGATAATAATAATAAGATAAATAATTTTGGTATTTTTATGATATAAATTGAAAGTAAAGATTGCAAAATAAAATAGATTGGAAACTTGTGTGATGGAAAATAGACCCAGGGGCCATAGGTTTCACTAGTGGCTTATCTCAAGATAGCATAAGTATTACGGTGGGTGAACAAATTACTATCGAGCAATTGATAGAATTGAGCATAGTTATGGGAATATCTAGGTATGATCATGTATATAGGCATCACGTCCGTGGCAAGTAGATTGACTCCTGCCTGCATCTACTACTATTACTCCACACATTGACCGCTATCCAGCATGCATCTAGAGTATTAAGTTCATAAGAACGGAGTAACGCTTTAAGCAAGATGACATGATGTAGAGGGATAAAATCATGCAATATGATATAAACCCCATCTTTTTATCCTCGATGCCAACAATTCAATACGTGTCGTTTCCCCTACTGTCACTGGGATCGAGCACCGCAAGATTGAACCCAAAGCTAAGCACTTCTCCCGTTGCAAGAAAGATCAATCTAGTAGGCCAAACCAAACTGATAATTCGAAGAGACTTGCAAAGATAACCAATCATACATAAAAGAATTCAGAGAAGATTCAAATATTGTTCATAGATAATCTTGATCATAAACCCACAATTCATCGGAACTCGACAAACACACCGCAAAAGAAGATTACATCGAATAGATCTCCAAGAGAATCCAGGAGAACTTTGTATTGAGATCCAAAGAGAGACAAGAAGCCATCTAGCTAATAACTATGGACCCGAAGGTCTGAGGTAAACTACTCACACATCATCGAAGAGGCTATGGTGTTGATGTAGAAGCCCTCCATGATCAATGCCCCTCCGGCGGAGCGCCGGAAAAGGCCGCAAAGATGGGATCTCACGGGTACAGAAGGTTGCGGCGGTGGAGTTAGGTTTTCGTGGTGCCCTCTAATGTTTTCAGGGTACGTAGGTATATATAGGAGGAAGAAGTATGTCAGTGGAGCCACGAGGGGCCCACAAGGGTGGAGGGCGCACCCAGGGGGTAGGCGCGCCGCCCTGCCTCGTGGCTTCCTCGTTGATTGCTTGACGTCCACTCCAAGTCCTCTGGATCACGTTTGTTCCAAAAATAACGCCCCTGAAGGTTTCATTCCGTTTGGACTCCATTTGATATTCTTTTTGCAAAACACTGAAATAGGCAAAAAAAATAGCAATTTGGGCTGGGCCTCCGGTCCCAAAAATAATATAAAAGTGTATAAATAAGCCCATTAAACATCCAAAACAGAATATATAATAGCATGGAACAATCAAAAATAATAGATACATTGGAGACGTATCGAGGACGAGCCTTTAGCCGAATCGTAAGTGAACAAGGGTGTTTTAAACGTATCACGTTCCTTTTCCTGTTACAAGGGTAACATCTAGAATATATGTTTGCAGTCCGGCACGCAGTCTTCCTCAACAATCCTCTTCGAGGGATCTTCTTCCGGAGATGATGGAAAGCGAGACGCCTCCACAGGATTCCTTGCCCAATAGGGCGGACGACTTCGAGGTGTCGTCCTGGAGGATCTCTCCCAATCAACAAGTGGTGCAGAGGACAATGAAGACAACGCCCCAAGGTGAAACTTCGGTCGCCCAGGGTCCGGGGAGTGCGGTCCCTACAGGGACCAACAATAAAGCCCCCGGACTATCCGGTTTCCAGCCGGAGACGACTCTAGGGTCGGACAAACATATCCCTTCAAAGGGAGTCCGTACTCCCACAGTTACTTCCCGGGGTCCGGAGGCGCCGGATACACTGATGGACATGTTGCGATATTCGTCCGTCTCAGAGGAACATCATACCTTGATGGGTACGGTGGTTGAGAGGATTATGTCCATGAAAAGCGGATTGAATGAAGCTTTCATGGGCCTGCTAAGAGGCTTCGAGGTACGTACTGTAATATTTTCGATTATGCCCTATACGCAAAATGCTCCTGTGTATAGATAGTAGCCCCTGAGACTCTAGTTGACGTCCAAAGGGAGGCAATCAGAGGATCAAAAAAGATATGCCCAGGAAATAATCTAATTAATTGGAACATGTGCTTTTACATCCACGACGACTGCCCATGCTACAAAGGTTGTAGGTCTGGAGCAGAAACTTGATGTGGTGAATGATGACATCATGCTTATTAACAGGCGGCTCGGCAAGGCACAAGGTATGTTTTGAGGCGGTCAGTGTATGTATGTATAATAACATGAGCACGAAGCTAAGAATTTTATACTGAGACATGCGTAACTGCAGATAGTGCTACCGCGGTGGAGGCCCTTCGGGCTGAACTTGCTTGAGCCAAGGAGCAAGCCTGAATGAGTAGTGTGGCTGCCAAGAACGCAGCTGATGAGTTAAAAGCCGAACATGCTGCTCGGCGCCAGTGCGAGGATAGAATGTCTACCATGGCGCGCGAGCTAAAGGAAGCCACTGTCCGGTGCGAGTTCCTCGAGAGGGATAACAAAGACAAAATGACTGATCTCGACAATGCCTTACAAGAGGCGAGGGAAGCACGATCCGAGTCTAGGGTGGCTCGGGAGGAGATCCGACAAGCTGGGGAGATAGCGGCTGGTAAGCCTTTCTTAATACATACTAAAATCGGTGATCCGAAATATGCCCCGCTTAATCAAATGGGGAGCTCTCCAGACGCACTCTTGGACTTGCCGAAGAGCGCCTCCGATGCAATGCAATTTTACCAAGCGCAAGAAGGGTATGCAATGGAGAAGCTTTTCTGGACACAATTCGGCACGCCAAAGCGCTCGCTGTTGCTGAACAAATAGATGGCCCAGTGGGCCGAGCTCCACAAGATATCCGGTTCTGCCATGAAGGACGTCGTGGTCCGGTTGTGGCCGACTGAGCCTATTCCGAATAGTTATTTCGGTTTGGTGCAGTGACTTATGGATGTGGTGTCGCGTATCGATGCCGTGAAGCAATCGGTGTGCATTGAAGGTGCACGGATGGCCTTTGCCTGTGTCAAGATGTATTGGCCGAAGATGAAGGCCACCGATATTGCAGCGAAGAGTCCACCCGGGGGCAAGGACAAACACACACCGGAGAATTATTTTGAAGATGTCCTAGAGGGCGCCCGTTTAACAGAGGTTCAGTGCTCAAAGGATATGGTCTTCGAGTGAATGTGCCGAAATTGTAAAAACAATATTATGATATTTTAAGGCTATGCCTAAAATTTGGCTCCTCCTGTGCAACCGTTTTTGTATAATCTGAAAGTTTTCCAGTCATTGGCTTCATCCCCCTTGCATAAAATATGGGGGTGTTCGGAAAAGCACTTGATCACTCTTGACCCAATGTCTTGGTCCGCGAACGAGGTGTCAATGCGGCGAACTAGGCAATCGGACTATAGGGCTTTAACACTTTCACTTAGCCATAGGAGTTTGACAGTGGGTCTACGATATATCCCCTGGTATGTACACGGCTATCTGAATATGGTGCGTCACATAGGTGACCAGAAGAACGGTCCTTCGTGTAATACAGAAGGAATCGCAAAAGATTATGATAAGTCATCGAGTGGTTGACCAGCTCTCGCCGCATCATGACAGTCAATTTTCGGCTTTCTCTACTGAGGTGCACATCCGGATAAACCAGGACACAATCGCACCTTTACTACCCTAGCCGATAGAGTGGAACGTAAGGTAGTAAGCACAGGAGCCGGGCAACCCAACTATTGACCAAATACATGATTCGGAGCTGATGCATATAAGGCCGAACTCGTGACGCCGAAGTGTGCTATAAAGCTGTTCGGACTTGTCAGCAATTTATTTGTTCCCATATTGAGCCCCTGGCAATTTGTGTCGAGGTGCATGTGTGAAACAACCGAAGAAGCAAAATTCATTTCTTTTTAGAAAAAGTGAATACTGAATATGGATTATGTTCACTAGAACCTAATTGATATGTCAATTGCCATTTTACAGGTAATAATGCCATGACCAGGCTATTTGATATGCCGGTGGTCGAAGGCTGAGGGAGAAGGCACTTTACAGGCTCTAAATAGAGAGTGCGGTCTACTAAGAATTACTTGGACCTCCTGTCACACGTCTGTGCCGCCTTGCCTCAATGAAAGGACTCCTTAACAGGAATAGCCTTTGGGTAGGTGAACGAAGCCGAACTCCGAAAGAGTCCGTGAGATGACCAGTCTTCGAGCCACCTATGGTAAAAGATAAAAAATAGTTAGAAAAGAAAAATAAAGGAGGCTATGGGAGAGCTTGTAGGCCTGTCCGTATTGTGCCTTTGCCGATGATCAGGGTATTGTAAGTACATCATCATGTATGCGCGGTACAAACTTCACGGGTATATGAGGCGAACATCGGAAGACGAACTACTAATCGAGCTCTGAGATTGATCGGCCCCATTTAATAGAGGCCGACGGCTTAATGGCCGATGAGATATGTGACTTGATGAGGCCGCTTGGTACTTCGACTTTGGTAGCTGCAGTATTACCCTCCGTACGGAGGGAGTTTTCCGTATTTCCGTTCATTGTTATGACGCTGTGTGGACCGGGCATCCTAAGTTTTGCACGGGCGTAGAGTTGGACCGCATTAAAACGAGCAAAGCGGTAGGCCCTAGAAGTGCATGGCAGCTACTGCAGAACGGGACAATGTCAAAGGTCAAGCCTTCGCTTTGAAAGTTGTTCGGCGAACCGAAAACGACTTCCAATGTGACGGAGCCCCTACAGTGAGCTTCTACGCCGAGTACTGCTCCCTTGAGGGTAGTTGTGGTGGGCTTGATTCTTGAAGGATCGATGCCCATTTTGTGGACAGTGCCTTGGTAGAGTAGATTAAGGCTACTGTCGCCGTCCATAAGGACTTTCATGAGATGGAACCCATCGATAATTGGATCGATGACCAGGGCCGCCGAACCTTCGGCGGATATGGCGAAATTTGGGAGGGGCGGCTCTATGGCATATGCGTCCCGTAGTGCGCGCCTGCTCTCCCCTGTAAGGATGTGTGTCACGTATACCATGTTTACAGTTTTTACTTCA
This sequence comes from Triticum dicoccoides, assembly GCF_002162155.2. Lineage (NCBI taxonomy): Eukaryota > Viridiplantae > Streptophyta > Magnoliopsida > Poales > Poaceae > Triticum > Triticum dicoccoides. Next base: position 688,339,811 of record NC_041388.1, read on the forward strand.
GGGTGAAATTGTTTCTGACCGCCGTTATGTGGCTAGCGAGTCTCTTCATCATCGCCGTCACTGGGCGGCCCCTTCCCCTTGTGTTCGGCATTAAGCTTGCCAGCTTGTTTGAAGACCCAACAACTTCTGTTGGTGTGAGTAGCTAGTTTATCGGGGGTGTCGTGAATCTGCCAGGGCCGATCCAGTATTTTGTCTAGATTGGATGGTCTGTCTCTATTTGCCTTGAATGGCTTTTTCCTTTGACCGGGTTTGGAGCCGCTGAATCGGGCGTTGACCACCGTGTCTTGCTTTCTTTCATTATGATTGCGACGTTTGTGTTTATTGCGTCGTGGCTTGTCGTTGCCGTGTCGGACTTCAGAAGTGCCTGGATCACCGGCGCTGGTGCTTCTACGAGCGAGCCAACTGTCTTCTCCCACGCAAAAGCGGGTCATTAGAGCGGTAAGGGCTGCCATGGATTTTGGTTTTTCTTGACCGAGGTGGCGGGTGAGCCACTCATCCCAGACGCTGTGTTTGAAGGCTGCGAGGGCTTCGGCGTCTAGATAATCGACGGTTTTATTATTTTTAGTTAGGAATCTAGTCCAGAGCCTCCTGGCTGACTCTCCGGGCTGCTGGATGATGTGACTTAAGTCATCAGCATCTGGTGGCTAGACATATGTACCTTGGAAGTTATCGCGAAAGGCGTCTTCTAGGTCTTCCCAGCTGCCAACGGAGTTCTCTGGATGGCTGTTTAGCCAGTGTCGTGCTGGTCCCTTTAGTTTTAATGGGAGGTATTTGATGGCGTGGAGATCATCACCACGGGCCATGTGGATATGGAGAAGAAAATCTTCAATCCATACCGCGGGATCTGTTGTTCCATCGTATGATTCGATATTCATGGGTTTAAACCCCTTTGGGAATTCATGCTCCATTACTTCATCAGTGAAGCAAAGAGGGTGTGCGGTGCCTCTATATCTGGCCACATCGCGACGTAGCTCAGATGGAGTCCGTCTGCGGCATTCGGCCCATGCATGATTAGGCTTATCACGTCCAAATAGATAGCCATCTTCATGTGTCGGGGCACGCCCCCGCTATCTGTAGATCGTTCTGGTATGTCCTGCTCTACTGTCCAGGTCCTGCCAAAGGCCATATGTATATGCCCGAGCTGTTTTATCCTTGCCTTTATAGCAAGGTAATACAGGCTGGTGTTCGGCTTGAGTTTCCGCTTTGTCTCGGCCACATGGTGGTCGGTCGGCCGCATTGTGCGCTGATGGTACGGGCTCCAATGCCTCATCATCGAATTGAGGAAGTAATTTTTGCTTCGGGTAACTTTTGAGTGGTCGCTCGAGGCCGTATTCCTCGGCTGTCAGGACATTAGTCCATCTATCGTTGAGCAGATTTTGATCAGCTTGAAGCTGCTGCTTCTTTCCCAGGCTCCTTGCAGTGGCTATTAGCTGGTGCTTAAAGCGCTCTTGTTTGAGAGGTTCCTTAGGCACGATAAAGTCCTTGTTGCTGAGGCTCGCCTCATCCTCGGAGAGCGGAAGGTAGTTACTGTCCTCCGAGTCTTCGTGCATGGCCTGTTCATCAGGGCTGACTCGCCCATCTTCCCGTTTGTCCGATTCGGAAGTTGGCTCAACGGGGTCTTCATTGTCTCCGGCATCGTCTAGAGTATTGTTTTCTCCTGCGCCGGTATTGCTGCCTGTTCCATGGCGTGACTTAGAACGGCGCTGCTGTCGTCGGCACTTTGGCCGTGTCTTAGGAGGTTTATCTTCCACTGGGTCTTCTTTGTCATTGCCGTTAACTTCTTTGGGTGTGTCCACCATGTATACATCGTAGGAGGAGGTGGCCATCCAGCACCTGGTAAATGGCGGGTATTGGGCATGCTCCTCTTCGGCATCAACGTCCATACCGTCGATGTCTCCAGAGTTGTAGTCGAGCATGTCGGTTAGATCCTCGACAATGTCTATTAAGTGGGAGGTTGGGTGGGAAGTGAAATTGCCCGTCATCAGCCCCCAGTCAAACCAGATATAATTCGGCTGTGAGTCCCGTGCTAAAGAGAGGGTTTTTAATGAGTTTAGCATATCGCCTAAAGGGGAGTGCTGGAAGATGTCCGCGAAACTGAATTTGACGATCAGCGCCTGGTACGGATTGACGGACACAGATGCACATAGTTCGGAACCAGTGACCGGAGATGAATCCGGGGGTCCGGTGACGCAGACCCCGCTCGAAGTTGGGTCTGTGTGCGGCTCCAACGCTGTTGAGTCTGTGCATTCCGTGGCGGGGTTAAGCTTCCCATCTTCGGATGGCGCAAGCTATTCCAGATCCAGGGTGAGAGCGCTTACAAGCGCAATCCCCTGGGTATGGTCCAATGACAGATTTAGGTCATGTTCATCACGGCGGCAGGGAGCGGCTGCCGTGGGATCACATCCGTCGAAGATCGAGTCTCCGCGGATATCAGCGACATAGTTCAAGCTACCAAACCTGACCTGACGGCCAGGGGCGTAGCTGTCGATCTGCTCTAGATGGCGAAGTGAGTTGGCCCGCAGTACGATGTAACACCCCCAGACCGATGTGCCAGGTGTCTTCTAGTTATTTGCTATTGTTGCCTTGTCATTTGCTCGCATGTTGCATCTTTCCATGTCATCATGTGCATTGCATCTGCATGTTTTCAAAACTTGCATTCGTCCGGGTCTCCCAGTTCTTTCCGTTGTTCGTTCTGAGCCTAGTCACACTTGCACGCGCCCGCGGCACGTCTGAAATATTATTTTATAAGTGGCCTAAAAATGTTCTCGGAATGGGATGAGAGTTGGCGTGTGGTCTTGTTATGTTGTAGGTAGGCTGCCTGCCAAGTTTCATCGCATTCCGAGCTCGTTTGATAGCCCAACCGTTAAACTTATAGCGGCAGTATAGCCGGTCTGTCATCGGATGTTTTCGGTCTCTGGAAACCGGTGCCGGGCTGCCTTCTTTCCTCTCCTCTCAGCCCAAGCCCCTCTACATAGTCCATCTAGCCCACCTACCTACCCCCTCCGCTCCGGACCGTCCGATGGCGATCAAACGGCTCCGAGATGGAGCAAAACCCCTCCAAACCCTAATCCTAACCCCCCTTTTCCTACTTAAACAGTTCCCCTTGCCATTTTTGGAACCCTAAACCCCCTCCACTTACTTCTAGCCTTCCCCTCGGAATCCCCGTAGACGCCAGCCACCTTCTCCTCGAATTCTGGCGCCAGCCACCGTGTTCCCGCCACTTGGCGCGCCGCCAATCGCCAACGCCGCCGCTTCAGCTGTTCCCAGCCAACCACGCGCGTCCACGTCGCCCCTGTCGGTGACCATCTCTGGTGCCAGTCGCTGCCGGCGACCAACTCCGGTCAGGTCGCGCCACCCCTGCCTCTCCACCTTCCTTCCCTGCGCGACTCCCTCTCCCTCACGATCGCTCTCTCTCCTGCAGGATGCCACCGCCAGGGACCGCCGCCTCCCGGAGCTTCCCTTCCTCGCCGTCGTCGGAAATGGAACCCCGGAGCCAGATCCGGCCTCCACCACTCTGGATCGGCGGCTCCGCATCCGTTCCGGCCAGAGCCCGCCATGCTGCCGCACTGGAACGCCGTCCCGTCACCGATTTTTGCCGCCGTCAGTCTCTGCCTCGACGAGACGACCCTGTCATCGCGCGCTGACCCAGCGGTCGGGTGGGCTGCGCCAGGCATGCTAGCAAGGCCGGCCCAAGCCGCTTCCCTGCCCCCAAGCCTCTCCACCAACTGGGCTTTGGCCCATGGTGAGAACACCGCAGACCCAGCGCCCAGTGCACTGTTCCAGATTTGGCCCAACGCATGTTTTTTTCCTCCACGAATTTTCTATTTAACCAGGGATTTGCAGATTTGCAGAAAAGCCCCTGTTCTTCTTGCATTTAATCACTCCACAACCGTGCATCGGAATTAAACAAACTTAATATGTAAAGTTCTTAGAATTTTGTGTAGTTTATTTGCCACTTTCATGCATGTTTAAAATGTTTAAAATGCTGTTTGGTTAAATTTGCTCCTATGCCATGCTAAAATGCTTTATTTCATAACTTAATAACCGTACCTCCAAATTTAATATACTTTATATGTAAATGGGGTAGAAAAATGCCCAATTTAACATGGTGTACTTGCTTTGCATGTTTACGAACTCTAAAATTGTGTTTAGGTCAGAACAGTACCAAATTCATAATATGCGCATGAGGATTTTTCCGGACTTGTTGCTTGTTGTTCCGGCCTCATTTAAACTTGCCTAGATAGGTAGTTTTGTTATGCTTCACCTCTTGCCATGCTAATCAACATTTAATATTGTTGAGTACTTAAACGAGATCGAACTAAATAACTTGAATGTGGTGTTCCGTCAATATGCAACTTGTTGCATATTGAACTCCACTTAACTTGTAGTTTTGTTTGTGCACTTTGCCATGCCATGCCTCATTAAACCGGACATGCACATACTTGGTTGTGCATCATTCCATGTTTATGTGGTGGTTGTTTACCATGTTGGTTGGTTCTTTCCGGTGTTGCTTCTTCGGGTTAGTTCCGATTATGTCACGTTTCTGAGGATTCGGTCGACTACGTCCGTTTGTCTTCTTCATGGACTCATTCTTATTCCTTGCGGGATCTCAGGCAAGATGACCATACCCTCGAAATCACTTATATCTTTGGTTTGCTAGTTGTTCGTTCTATTGCTATGTCGCGCTACCTACCACTTGTTATATCATTCCTCCCATATTGCCATGTCAAGCCTCTAACCCTCCTTTCCTAGCAAACCGTTGTTTGGATATGCTACCGCTTTGCCTAGCCCCTCTTATAGCGTTGCTAGTTGCAGGTGAAGATGAAGTTTGTTCCTTGTTGGAACATGGTTATGTTGGGATATCACAATATCTCTTATTTAATTAATGCATCTATATACTTGGTAAAGGGTGGAAGGCTCGGCCTTATGCCTGGTATTTTGTTCCACTCTTGCCGCCCTAGTTTCCGTCATACCAGTGTGTATGTTCCTTGATTTTGCATCCCTTACGCGGTTGGGTGTTATGAGAACCCCTTGACAGTTTGCTTTGAATAGAACTCCTCCAGCAAGGCCCAACCTTGGTTTTACATTTGCCTAACAACCTATTACCCTTCCCTTGGGTCGGCCAACCCGAGTGTCATCTTTATTTTAACCCCCTGGGCCAGTGCTTCTCTAAGTGTTGGTCCGAATCGAGTAGACTACGAGGCCACCTCGGGGAAACTTGAGGTTTGGTTTTACTCGTAGGATGTCTCATCCGCTGTTGCCCTGAGAAAGAGATATGTGCAACTCCTATCGGGATTGTCGGCACATCGGGCGACTTTGCTGGTCTTGTTTTACCATTGCCAAAATGTCTTGTAACTTGGATTCCGAGACTGATCGGGTCTTCCTGGGAGAAGGAATATCCTTCGTTGACTGTGAGAGCTTGTGATGGGCTAAGTTGGGACACCCCTGCAGGGTTTGAACTTTCGAAAGCCGTGCCCACGGTTATGTGGCAGATTGGAATTTGTTAATGTACGGTTGTAGAGAACTTGACACTTAACTTATTTAAAATGCATCAACCGCGTGTGTAGCCATGATGGTCTATTTTCGGCGGAGTCTGGGAAGTGAGCACGGTTCTTGTGTTATGGTTGTGCATAACTAGTTTCAGGATCACTTCTTGGTCACTTCTAGTTCACAACCGTTGCGTTGCTTCTCTTCTCGCTCTTATTTGAGTAAGTTAGCCACCATATATGCTTAGTGCTTGCCGCAGCTCCTCCTCACTACCCTTCCCTACCCTTAAGCTTAAATAGTCTTGATTGCGCGGGTGTGAGATTGTTGGGTCCTCGTGACTCACAGATACTTCCAAACAGTTGCAGGTGCCGATGATACCAGTACAGTTGACGCAACCCAGCTCAAGTGGGAGCTCAATGAAGATCTTGTTCCTTGTGTTGTTTCATTTCCTGTTGATCAGTAGTGGAGCCCAGTTGGGACGATCGGGGATCTAGCAATTGGGGTTGTCTTCTTTTACTTTGGTTCCGTAGTCGGACCTTGATTGTATTCTGGATGATGTATGTATAACTTGAATTTGTGTGAAGTGGCGATTGTAAGCCAACAATTTATCCCTTTCTTATTCAGTACATGGGATTTTGTGAAGATTACCCCTCTTGCGACAACCCTACCATGCGGCTATGCCTCTAAGTCATGCCCCGACACGTGAGAGATATAGCCGCATTGTGGGTGTTACATACGAAGCCGCCGAATACGAAGATCTGGCCAGAGAGAAAGACATCCCCCGGGTGGTGTTATTGTAGATGATGGATGGAGGCGTCGAACCTTCTGATGACGACACAGCGGAACTCTCAATGAAAGCACTAATGTCGGTGTCAAAACCGGTGGATCTCGGGTAGGGGGACCCGAACTATGCGTCTAAGGTTGATGGTAACAGGAGACAAGGAACACAATGTTTACCCAGGTTTGGGCCCTCTCTATGGAGGTAATACCCTACTTCCTACTTGATTGATCTTGATAAATATGAGTATTACTAGAGCTGATCTACCTCGAGATCGTAATGGCTAAACCCTGGAAGTCTAGCCTATGTGATTATGATTGTCTCTACGGACTAAACCCTCCAGTTTATATAGACACCGGAGGGGACTTGGGTTATACAAAGTCGGTTACAGAGAAAGGAATCTTCATTATTCGAACGCCAAGCTTTCCATCCACGCCAAGGAGAGTCCCATCCGGACATGAGCGAGAGTCCTCGGTCTTGTATCTTCATAACCCATCAGTCCGTCCCATGTCCAATAGGCCGGACGCCCGAGTACCCCTTAGTCCAGGACTCCCTCATATGTTGCTTGCTTTATTTAAAATATTTTCCTCCTGTGCAGCCGTTTACGATATCTGAGAGTTGGCCAGTTGTCAGCTTCAGCCCCCACGTAGGTAGTACGAGGGTGTTCGGGATAGCACCTAAACACACTTGACCTAGTGACTTGGTCCGTGAAGGAGGTGTTAGTGCAACGAACTAGGCAATCAGACTATATGGATTTATCGCTCTCACTTAGCCATAGGAGTTTTATAATGGGAGAATAGGCGTAGCCCCTAGTATTGTTCAGTTATCCAAACTTGGGTGCTGTGGATGCCCTGCCGGGTGAAGGCCGGCCTGTCGCGTAATGCGAAAAAAATCGCAAGAGATTTATACTTAGTCACCGAATAGCTAACCAGCTCTCGCCGCATCATGACAATCAATTTTCGGCTTTCTCTACTGAGATGTCTGTCCGGATGAACCAGAGACACAATCGCAGTAGTTCTCCTTTACTACCTTAGCCGAACAAGCAGAACATAAGGTGGTAACCACAGAAGCCGGGCAACCCAACTACTGACCAAAGAAATGATTCGGAGGCGATGCATATAATGCTATATGCTGGATGCCGAATTGCCCCGTAAAAGTGTTCGGACTTTGTTTAGTTTAAAAAATAATGTGCATGGGTCAATAGTTCCCCTGGCGATTTAAGTCGTACCGAGGTGTACATGACAATCGGATAAAAACAGGGAGACACAAATTAAGAAATAGGCCAATACTGCATAGGTTGGGCTAGAAACTGTTTCCATTATAGTTTGATTGATACGTCAAAACATATTGATACAAGTATTGTAGTAAGCAACAAGGCTATTTTACATGCCGAGCATAGGGGAAAGCTGTGTATGTGTCCTGAAAGCAGACAAGGTGATATTTATAGACCCTGTAGGTACTCTGCCACGCATCTATGCAGCTTTTTCCCCTTGGTGTATTGTCCTTCAAGAGGATCATCGATCGGTGTTTTCATGACAGGCCTCAAAAAGAGGCCTTAGTACCATCAAAAAGGTGACGTGGGTTGTAAGGAACCTGAAAAAATAAAAATAAAAAAGGAAATATGAGTGTCCAAATAGGGTCAAGCCGTATTGTGGACTTTATCTTTATTATGCCTCCATCCTTTCCCATGGTATCTTTAGTGCGTAATTATGCACGCGTGGTGCAGACTAAGGCATAGCCTAGTGGTGAGAAGGGGCTGATGCTTTCCCACCCACCCAGGTTCAAGGCATGGTACTCGTAATTTGGGTTTGTTGCACCAATTATACTGTAGGGGGCTCCCTTACAGTCTTTCTATCAAAAAAAATATGCACGCGTGGTACATATGCCACAATTTGGTAGGGGCTGATATCGAGGCTGAATTGCTAATCGAGCTCCTGACGAGCTCGAATGACGTACCGTGGGGTAGTCCAGACTCGTTTGACAGTGTCCGGGGACTTGGCTGCCGATGTAATAGTCGGCTTGATAAGGCCGCCCTGTACTTCTATTGCCAGGTCCACGGTGTGCTCCTCGGTACGGAGGGAGCGCTCAATGTTTCCGTTGACCGTTATAACGCCGCGTGGTCCGGGCATCTTGTGTTTGAGATAGGCATAGTGTGGGACCGCATTTAAGCGAGCGGATGCGGTTCGTCCGAGCCGTGCATGGTAGCCACTGCGGAACGGGACAATATCGAAGATCAAGTCTTCACTTCGTAAGTTGTTCGGCGAACCGAAGACAACCTCCAATGTGATTGAGCCCATGCAGCGGGCCTCTACACCAGGTATTACTCCTTTAAAGGTAGTTTTTGTAGGCTTGATTCTTGACGGATCAATACTCATCTTGTGGACTGTGTCCTGATAGAGCAGGTTAAGGCTGCTGCCGCTGTCCATGAGGACTCGCGTAAGGTGGAATCTGTCAATGATTGGGTCGAGGACCAATGCGGCCGAACCTCCATGACGGATACTGGTCGGATGGTCCCTACGGTCAAATATGATCGAACAGGCCGACCATGGGTTGAATTTTGGGGCGACTGGCTCTATCGCGTAGACGTCCCTTAGCGCGTGCTTGCGTTCCCTCTTGGAGATATGCGTGACGTATATCATATTTACCGTCTTGACCACGGGGTTAATTTCTTCTGTCCCCCTGTGTTTGGTTGACGAGGCTCCTCATCATCATCCTTGCTAGGCAACCCTTTCTCCTTATGTTCGGTATTTAAGTTACCGACCTGTTTAAAGACCCAACAACTTCGATTGGTATGATTGGCAGGCTTGTTGAGGGTGACATGAATCTGGCATGGTCGATCGAGTATTTGATCGAAGCTGGATGAGCCCTCTCTATTTATTTTGAATGGCTTCTTCCGCTGACCGGACTTGGAGCCGCTGAATCCGGAGTTGACTGCTATGTCTTCGGTATTGTCATTATTGTTGTGGCGCTTGTGTTTGTTGTGTTGGGGCCTGCCACTGTTATTCTTAGCTTTGGAAGTACCGGGTTCGCTTGTACTATTACTGCTACGGGCTAGCCAGCTGTATTCGCCCGCACAAGAGTGGGTCATGAGTGCCGTGAGGGCTGCCATGGACTTTGGCTTCTCTTGGCTGAGGTGTCAGGCGAGCCATTCGTCGCGAATGCTATGCTTAAAGGCCGCTAGGGCTTCAGCGTATGGACAATCGACAATCTGGTTCTTTTTAATGAGGAACCTAGTCCAGAATTTTTGGGCGGACTCTCCGGGCTGCTGGACAATATGACTAAGGTCATCAACATCTGGAGGCTGGATGTAGGTGCCTTGGAAGTTGTCTCTAAAGGCATCCTCCAGGTCTTCCCAGCTTCTATAGAGTTTTCTGGGAGGCTGTTCAACCAGTGCCGAGCTGGCCCCTTACGTTTTAGGGGGAGGTATTTGATGGCGTGTAGATCATCACTGCGAGCCATGTGAATGTGGAGAAGAAAATCTTCAATCCATACCGCGGGATCGGTTGTGTTGTCGTATGATTCAATGTTCACGGGTTTAAACCCTTCTAGGAACTGGTGCTCCATTACCTCATCGGTGAAGCATAGGGGGTGTGCGGTGCCTCTATATCGGGCCATGTCACGACGCAGTTCGGATGAAGTCCGTATGCAGTTTTCGGCCCGGGCATGGTTGTGCTTGTCGCGCCAGGATTGATAACCGTCCTCTTGCACTGGAGCACGCCCCCGTGATCCATAGATCCATCTGGTCTGACCTGCTCTATTTTCCAGGTCCTGTCGTAGGTCATATGTGCATCCTCGAGCTGTTGTTTCTCTGCTTTTTCGGTGAGGTGGTGCGGGCTGGTGTTCGGCTTGAGTTGTCATTCTGTCCGCCCGCGTGGTGGTCGGTCGGGTCCGTCAGCCGTGTTACGCACGGGTGGTATGGGCTCCAGTGCCTCATCGTCGAATTGGGGTAGCAGCTTATGCTTCGGGTAACTCTTTGTTGGGCATTCGAGGTCGTATTCTTTGGCTGTCAGGACATTAGTCCATCTGTCGTTGAGCAGATCTTGGTTAGCTTGGAGCTTTTGTTGTTTCTTTTAATCTTCTTGTTGTGGCTATTAGCCGGCGCTTAAAGCGCTCCAGTTTGAGAGGTTCTTCTGGCACGATAAAGTCTTAGTTGCCGAGGCTCATGTCGTCCTCGGAGAGTGGTAGATAGTTGATGTCCTCCGAATCTTCGTTCCCTGCTTGCTCGTCAGGGTCGACTTACCCGTCCTCCCGACCATCCTGTTCAGATGTTAGTTCGATGGGGTCTTCTTGGTCTTCGGCGTTCTCCGGAGTGTCATCGTCTCCGGTGCCGGTATTGCTGTCTTTTCCGCAACGCGATTTAGAGGGGCGCCGCTGACGTTGATGCTTTGGTGGTATCTTAGGAGGTTCATCCTCGACTGGGTCCTTCTCATCATTGTCGTCGCCTTTTTTAGGTGTGTCCACCATATACATGTCGTATGAAGAAGTGGTCGTCCAGCGTCCGGTGAACGGCGGGTTTTGGGCATGCTCCTCTCTGGCATCATCGTCCATACCTTCGATGTCTTCGGAGACGTAGTCGAGCATGTCGGTTAGATCCTCGACAGTGGCTATAAAGTGGGTGGTGGGTGGGAAGTAAAATTCCCTATCTTTAGCCCCTATTCTGGGCTGGGTGCAATTCTTAAGCGGTTCCTCTGTGATGGGGAGGGATCGCATTAAGTCCAGAGCCTCATTTAAGAGCAAGGTTTGGAAGGGGACCGAAGTTCCCTGGCCGAGCTTGCATGGTGTGGAATTTGGGGGTTCGGAGCCGGTGCCCGGAGAAGAGCCCGGCTTTGTGATGACTGCCGGTGGCACTATTGTTATTGTCAAAACCGGCGGATCTCGGGTAGGGGGTCCCGAACTATGCGTCTAAGGTCGATGGTAACAGGAGACGTGTGACGCAATGTTTACCCAGGTTCGGGCCCTCTCTATGGAGGTAATACCCTACTTCCTGCTTTATTGATCTTGATGAATATGAGTATTACAAGAGTTGATATACCACGAGATCGTATTGGCTAAACCCTAAAAGTTTAACCTTTCTGACTATGATTATGAGGATCAATCTACGGACCTAGCCCTCCGGTTTATATAGACACACGAGGGATCTAGGGTTACATAAGGTCAGATACAGAGAAAGGAATCTTCATATTTAGCCGCCAAGTTTGCCTTCCACGCCAAGGAGTGTCCCATCCGGACACGGGTAGAGTCTTCGGCCTTTGTATCTTCATGGCCCATCAGTCCGACCCATATCCAATAGGTCGGACGCCCGAGGACCCCTTAGTCCAGGACTCCCTAAGTAGCCCCTAAACCAAGCTTCAATGACGAGGTGTCCGACGCGTAGATTGTCTTCGGTATTGCAAGGTGGGTTCCCCTTTTCGAATACTCCAAGATAGCCTTCGGACGTAATGAACGTGTCCGGATCTGCAATACAAGCACCACATACAACCGCAGAGAATATAGTATTGCACGAGTCCAATCCGCTGACAACTTTTCGTAATGTGACATCACGTCTGCTAGGTCATCATTTCGAACCGTTTTCCGTATGCTGCTCCATGTTTCGAGACGCGGTTTTAATAGGCACGTCTTGTTGAAGCAGAGATCGTGTCCCCTTATTGCGGGATCCTCATCAATACGGGCGTGGGTAATATAACCTTGTCGTTTACACAGCCCTTAGGAATAGGCAAGTTTTAAGGTGAGTGGGAGGCACTTGATATTCACTGCCTTTATAAGGAGATAAGGATTCCCTTTCTTCACCCATGCCTCCTCTCTTTCTCTGTCCTTCCATTCTCGAGCTCCAGCGCCCAAGTCCTCATTCTTTCCATCTCAAGGAAGCACTCAGCCATGTCCAGATCCGGAGGTCAAGGCAAGTGGATGGCCTCCTCTGTTAGGGAGAAGGACATCATGAAGCCTTGGGAGGCCGGGTATCTCGCGAAAGAAATCGCCCACCGGCTTCCAGCAAAGGGGCAAATCGTCCCCACCCCGAAGCCCAATGAGAGGGTGGTGTTCATCCCTCATTTTGTCTACGAGTTAGGGTTTCCTCTCCACCCTTTCGTCTGCGGGCTTATGTTCTATTACGGGCTAGATTTCCATGACCTAGCCCTGAACTCTTTCCTCAACATCTCGGCATTCATTGTCGTGTCTGAGGCCTTCCTCCGCATCCCACCCCTCTTTGGACTGTGGCTCCAGATTTTCAATGTGAAGCCGAAGGTGGCGGATGGCCAGCACGCAGTGTGCGGAGGTGCCATGGTGAGCAAGCTGCCCAATGTCACATGGCCCAAGGGAACTTTTGTAGAGACCGTCAAGGAGTGGCAGAAACTGTGGTTCCCGAATTCAACCTGGGCCGCGGCTCCCGAATTCAACTCCGGAGCTCCAATGCGGCTCACCTCCTGGATAGAGAAGGGCCTGAATTGGTCTTCGTCAGACGAACTGATAGTGCCGCAAACGCGCATTCAAAGCATGGTGGATAAAAACATCAAGCTCGTCGACGTCATCTAGGTGATGTTGGTACGCCGGATCCTCCCATGCCAAAGTCGGACCTGCCCCTTATGGGAATTCGATCCGAAGAAGCACCAAACCTTGGAAAGGCTCTTCGGAACCACTCACAAAGATGCCTGGAAGTTACTCTTCAAAGGCAACGAGACGCCGCCAGCTATGGACTCGGACCGCGGGCATGATATTACCCATCCTGCCAATGCGGTAAGTCTTTCACATCTCAAGGCGCGTCCTCGACTTTCTTATTTCAAGGAGGATATCTAAACTTCATTTGTTTTTTCATGTATGGACAGAGAGGGCGGAGCGGATTCACTGTTCGGCTCCGCTGCCCGAAGAACCAGTCATCCCACTCCTGGCGAAGATGCTGGTGCCGGCGCCCTATAAGGCGCCGGAGAAGAAGGCCAAGAAGAAGGCCAAGGGGGTCCGAAGTGGTCTCTGCCGCAAGGGAGCTTCGAACATGTCGTCCAAAGACAATACTCTCTCGTCAGCCGCCGAAGACAATGACGAGGAAGAGGAAGAAAGCACCTCTCCCCCTGATGGGGGGAGGAAGAAGAGGGCGGCCTCCACAAATCTGGAGACGGAGGCGCCCAAGAGGGGGAATGTTTAAATGATGCAGTTGCAGCCCGGCCCATGACAGCTCCCAGCGATCCTCATCAAGAGGTTCGTTGGATTCGAAGGCGATGGCCAGCGAGTCACAGCCGGCCGCTTACTCTCCCGCGGCCAAGGGAGACGAGGAGGTGGTGTCCCAAAGGACCTTCCCCGGCCAGGGAGAGGTTCAGGAGGCCGCCAGGGTGGCGCCAGAGGGCGAAGCCTCGGCAGCCGGACACATGGGGGAGCAGACCCCCATGGCGACTGGGGATGGGGGCCTTTCTCAATTCGGTCCCCAGCCGAATACAAGTCAGGAGACCTATACGGCTCTAGAATCCGGCGAGCAACCTCCTTCGAAAGAAGGGGGTGTGCCTGTTCCGCCGGTGACCTCTGTCCAACCAGAGGCACCGGATAATCTGCTAGAAGTGCTTCCATTGTGGATGAACACCGTATCCTTATGGGTACAATGATTGAGAGAGCTCAGTCCGTCAAGAGCGGACTAACCGAAGCCTGCAGCATCCTACTGACAGGTTTTGAGGTAAGCGACACAAAAGAGAAAATCCCCATATAGACCAGTAGCCCCTGACAGGTTTCCCAGGTGACTAACTAAATATGTCTTATATGAATAAGCAAGCGTCGTTGCTGGCCACGTCCTCACACACTGCCAAAGTCTCTGGACTGAAGCAGAGACTAGAGCGGGCCGAGCGGGAGCTCAGCCAAGCGAGAAAGCAGCTGGAAGACCAACAAGGTATGTATTGGTTGGCTGTGTATTTTGGAAAGAGTAATTAATGCTTATTGACCATAGTGCCATGGCATGTGTAGGAGCGGTGACCGAGGTCAAGGTCCTTAAACAGGCCCTCGCCGATGCCGAGGGGAAGGCCACCAAGGAAATATCCGCTCGAGAGCAGGCCAGGCTTGATGAGGTCCAACAAGAGCTCCAGGATGCAGTTAAGAAATGCGAATCCTTGGAGCGTGATGTTTCGGCTCGAGATACCGAACTCGCTAAGGCCCGCCAAAGCACGAAAGAGGCCTGGGTTGAGGCCCAGGGCGCCCTCCAGGAGATCCAGGAGGCCAAGAAAATCGCGGCGGGTAAGGCGTTTAGTATGCAAAGCAAGTATGTGAAGAAGAAGTATTTCTTACTAACCCAGATTCAAAGTTCTCCAGGGGCGTTCGCAGATCTGCCACACAGTGTGTCTGACCCTGCGGAGTTATTCCGAGCCGAAGAAGGGAGCTCTACGGAGAAGCTATTCTGGTCGCAATATCTTGGGCCAGAACATCCAGTGCCCTTTAGCAATCAGCTGAAACAGCTGGTCAAACTGCATAGGGTGGCCGAACTGGCCATGAAGGATTGAATAATCTGGTTGTGGCCTGCCGAAACTATGCCCGGCAGCTACTTCGGGCTCGTGAAGCGGCTGATGAACGCCTGTCCTCGGCTGGACATCGTCAAGCCATCGACCTACATTGAAGGTGAGCGCATGGCCTTCGCCCGCGTCAAGGTGTGGTGGGCGAAGATGGATGCCGTTAAGCTTACGACCAAGGGACCACGAGAGGGCAAGGAGAACCGCTCACCCGAGCGGTATTTTGCAGATGTCTTGAAGGGGTCTCGTATTGTGGCAACGCAATGTGCACAAGACATTATTTTCGAATGAATACATTCATGTTGTCTCTGCCATGTATGATGAAACAAAGTCGTTATGTAATATAATGTTTGTTATTTAAAGAATATCTCCTCCTGTGCGGCCGTGTTGTGTGAAATCTGAGAGTTGGCCAGTCGTCGGCTTCTGCCCCCATGTAGGCAGTACGGGGGTGTTCGAGATGTAATCTAAACACTCTTGATCCAATTTTTTGGTCCTTGAAGGAGGTGTTTAGCGCGACGAACCAGGAAATCGGACTATGCGGCTTTAGCACCCTCACTTAGCCATAGGAGTTTGACAATAGAAATATAGGCGCAACCCCTAGTATCCGAACTAGGATGCTGTAAACACCTGCGGGTAAGTACCAATCCCTCGCGTAATGCGAAAAAAATCTCTAAGGATTTGAGACCTCCGAAGAGCTGACCGACTCTCATCATGACAGTCAGTTTTCGGCTTTCTCTACTGAGGTGCTCATCCGGGTAAACCAGGGCACAATCGCAATAGTTCTACCTTTACTACCCTAGCCAATACAACGGAACATAAGGTAGTAAGCACAGGAGCCGGTCAACCCAACTATTGACCAAAGACATGATTCAGAGCCAATCCATATAGTGCTAAATTTGGGGTGTTGAACTATACTGTAAAAGTGTTCGGACTTTTGTTGCCATGTTGTGGGGCGCTATGAAGCCCCTGGCAGATTGAAATGCACCAGAGTGTATGGGTGCTATTTGATAAAGTTATCAAAAAAGATAAAGAAGAAAGAGTGGTAAGCTAAAAGCCGTAAAATTTTGGGCCGCAAACTGTTTCCATTATAATTTCATTGGTGCGTTAAAGTGCATTTATACAAGTAGTGCAATAAGCAGAAACCTATTTGATATGCCTCAACCAAGGGAGAGTTGCGTGTGGGTTTTGAAAACAAGTAAAGGGATCGTTAAAGAAACCACCTAAAATTTCCCCAGTACGTCCATGCTTCTTGTCGTCTTTGTGTATTTATCCTTCAAAAAAGAACCGATGGTCAAGCCGTCAGGGAAGGCCTGTGAAAAAGAGACCTGAAAAGGGAGGAAAAAGGAAGTAGTGAAAATATGTGTGTGTCCGGGTGCGGTCGAGCCGTATTGTGGATCACAAGCTGGTTATGCCTCCATCCATGCCCATGGTATTTTGAGTGCATAGTTATGTACGCGCGGTACAATGGCCGCCACTTGGTCGGGACTGGGACGGAGGCCGAATTGCTAGTCAAGCTCTTGACGAGCCGAGATGTCCCGCTGCAGAATAGTCCGGACTCTCTTAACAGTGTCCGGGAGATCGGCCGCCGAATTAAGGTTCTGTTCATAAAGGCCGCTCTGTACTTCTGCTGCTAAGGCAGCGGTGTGCTCCTCGGTGCGAAGGGAGTGTTCCGTGTTTGCATTAACTGTTATGACGCCGTGTGGTCCGGTCATCTTGAGCTTGAGATAAGTGTAGTGTGGCACCGCATTGAATCGAGCAAATGCGGTTCGTCCAAGCAGTGTGTGATAGCCGCTGCGAAAGGGGACAATATCGAAGATTAACTCCCCGCTTCGGAAGTTATCCGGAGATCCGAAGACAACCTCTTGTGTGATTGAGCCCGTACAGCGGGCCTCTACACCTGGTATGACTCCTTTAAACGTAGTATTGGTGGGCTTGATCCGTGATGGATTAATGCCCATTTTGCGCATTGTATCCTGATAGAGCAAGTTGAGGCTGCTGCCACCGTCCATCAGGACTTGCGTCAGGTGGAACCCATCAATTATTGGGTCCAGGACCAGTGCGGCTGAACCGCCATGACGGATACTGGTCGAATGATCCTGGCGATCGAAAGTGATCGGGCATGACGACCATGGATTAAATTTTGGGGCGACTGGCTCTATCGCGTAGACGTCCCTGAGCATGCGCTTTCACTCCATCTTGGGGATATGGGTAGCATATATCATGTTCACCATTTTGACCTAAGGGGGAAACTTCTTCTGTCCCCCTGTGTTCGGTGGCCGGGGCTCCTCGTCGTCTTCTTCGCTTTGCGATCCCTTTTCCTTGATTTTGGCATTTAAATTGTCAGCCTGTTTAAAAACCCAACAATCTCTGTTGGTATGATTGGGTGGTTTGTCTGGGGTGGCATGAATTTGGCATGGACGATCGAGTATGCGGTCCAAGCTAGATGAACCCGAATTGTTCTTTTTGAACGGCTTCTTCCGCTGACCGGACTTAGAGCCACTGAATCCGGCATTGAATGTCGTATCATTAGTGTTGTCATTGTTGTTTCTACGCTTGTATCTGTTGCGTCGGGACTTGTCGTTGCTATTTTTGGCTTCAAGGGTGCCAGCGTCGCTTGCATTTTTTTTCTATGGGCCAGCCAACTATCCTCACCCGCACAAAAGCGGGTCATGAGTGCCATGAGGGCTTCCATGGACTTCGACTTTTCTTAGCCGAGGTGGCGGGCGAGCCATTCGTCGCGGATGCTGTGTTTAAAGGCCGCTAGGGCTTCGACATGCAGGCAGTCGATGATCTGGTTATTTTTAGTTAGGAACCTAGTCCAGAATTTCCTGGATGACTCTTCGGGCTGTTGAACTATATGGCTTAAGTCATCAGCATCCGGAGGTTGAACATATGTACCTTGGAAGTTATCAAGGAAGGCTTCTTCCAAGTCCTCCCAGCTGCCAATGGAATTTTCGGGCAGGCTGTTCAGCCAATGTCGGGCTGGTCCTTTGAGTTTTAGGGGGAGCTATTTAATGGCATGAAGGTCATCGCGCGGGCCATATGAATATGGAGAATGAAGTCTTCGATCCATACCGCGGGATCTGTGGTTCCATCGTATGATTCGATATTCACGGGTTTGAACCCTTCTAGGAATTCATGTTCCATGACTTCGTCAGTGAAGCAAAGAGGGTGTGCGGCGCCTCTATATCGGGCCGCATCGCGACGTAGCTCCGATGGAGTCCGTCTGCGGCTTTCGGCCCGCGTATGACTAGGTTTGTCACGTCCGAATAGATAGTCGTCGTCACGTGTCGAGGCACGTCCTCGTGATCCGTAGATCGATCTGGTATGTCCTGCTCTATTGTTCAGGTCCTGCCGAAGGCCATATGTATGACTGTGAGCTGTTTACCTCTGCATTTGCGATGAGGTGGGGCGGGCTAGTGTTCGTCTTGAGTTGCCGCTTTTTCCCGACCACGTAGTGGTCGGTCAGCCGTATTGTGTGATGGTAGTATGTGCTCCAGCGCCTCGTCGTCGAACTGAGGTAGCAATTTTATGTTTTGGGTAGCTTTTGGCTGGGTGCTTGAGGCCGTATTCTTCGGCTGCTAGGACATTGGTCCATTTGTCGTTGAGCAGATCTTGGTCAGCTTGAAGTTGCTGCTGCTTCTTTTTCAGGCTCCTTGCAGTGGCTATTAGCTGGCGCTTGAAGCGCTCCTACTCAAGAGGTTCCTCAGGCACGATGAAACCTTTCGTGCCGAGGCTCGCCTCATCGTCGGAGAGCGGAAGATAATTACTGCCCGCCGAGTCTTCGTGCGTGTCCTGTTTACCAGGGCTAACTTGCCCATCTTCCCGTTCATCCTGTTCGGCAGTTGCATCAACGGGGTCTTCGTTTTCTTCGGCACCTTCCGGAGTGTTATCTTATCCTGTGCTAGTGTTGTTGTCTTTGCTGTGGCGTGACTTAGAGCGGGGCCGTTGACACCGCCACTTTGAATGTATCTCGGGAGGTTTATCCTCAACTGGATCTTCTTTGTCATTGTCGCTATTCTCTTTTGGTACATCCACCATGTATACATCATACGAGGAAGTGGCCGTCCAGCATCCAGTAAACGGCGGGTTTTGGGTCTCTTCTTCTCTGGCATCGTCGTCCATACCATCAATGTCGTCGGAGCCCTAATCGAGCATGTCAGTTAAGTCTTCGACAGTGGCTATGAAGTGGGCGGTGTGTGGGAAGCAAAATTCTCCATCATCATCCTCCAGTTTGAACCAGATACAATTCGGTTGTGAGCCCCCCGCTAAGGATAGTGCTCTTAACGAGTTTAACACGTCGCCCAAGGGCGAGTGTCGGAAGATGTACGCGGAGCTGAATTCGACGATTGATGACCGATCAAGCTCGACGTACATGGACGCACAAGGTTTGGAACCTGTATCCGGAGACGAGTCCATGGTTCTGGTGACATAGATGTCACTTGAAGTTAAGTCTGTGTGCGGCTCCAACGCCGCTAAGTCTGCGGCTTCCGCGGCGGGGTTGAGCTTCCCGTCTTCAGATGGCGCGATCTACTCCGGATCTAGGACCAGAGCAGCTACAAGTAATATCTCCTGTGTATGGACCGATGACAGATTTAAGTCATGTTCATCGTCGTGGCAGGGAGCGGTTGCCGTGGTCTCGAATCCATTGAAGATCAAGTCTCTACGAATATCCATGATGTAATTCAAGCTTCAAAATCTGACCTGGTGGCCAGGGGCGTAGCTTTCGGTCTGCTCCAGATGGCCAAGCAAGTTGGCCCGCAGTGCGAAGCCGCCGAACACGAAGATCTGTCCAGGGAGGATGACTTCCCCTTGGACAGCATTGTTGTAGATGAATGAGGGAGCCATCAAACCTTTTCACGACGACACAGTGGAACTCTCAATGAAAGCACCAATGTCGGTGTCAAAACTGGCGGATCTCGGGTAGGGGGTCCCGTACTGTGCATCTAAGGTCGATGGTAATAGGAGATGGGGGACACAATGTTTACCCAGTTTCGGGCCCTCTCTATGGAGGTAATACCCTACTTCCTTCTTGATTGATCTTGATGAATATGAGTATTACAAGAGTTTATCTACCACAAGATCGTAATGGCTAAACCCTAAAAGTCTAGCCTGTCTAACTATGATTATGAGGATCAATCTACGGACCTAGCCCTCTAGTTTATATAGACACAGGAGGGATCTAGGATTACATAAGGTCAGTTATAGAGAAAGGAAACTTCATATTTGGCCACCAAGCTTGCCTTCCACGCCAAGGAGAGTCCCATCCGGACATGGGTAGAGTCTTCGACCTTTGTATCTTCACGGACCATATCCAATAGGTCGGATGCCCGAGGACCCCTTAGTCCAGGACTACCACAACTATCCTCTCCGGTTCTCCTGTGTTGAGCTCTATAGCCGCAGAGAGTTTGGCGGGCTCTAGACTCCCGTCTTCGAACCTGGTGACGCGCTCCGGATCTAAGGCCGAAGCGGTGGTTGGAGCCATGAATCCTTGGAAGATCAAGTCTCCTCGGATATCAGTGACATAGTTTAGATTTCCAAAATTGATCTGGTGACCAGGGGCGTAGCTGTTGATCTGCTCCAGGTGGCCAACCGAGTTGGCGTGCAGTGCAAAGCTGCCGAATACGAAAATCTGACCGGGAAGAAAAAATCTCCTTCCCGGTAGCATTGTTGTAGATGATCGATGGAGCCATGAAGCCTTTCGACGATGGCAAGTGGAACTCTCGATGAAAGCACCAATGTCGGTGTCAAAACCAGCAGATCTTGGGTAGGGGGTCCCAAAATGTGCGTCTAAGGATCGAGGGTAACAGGAGGCAGGGGGCACGATGTTTACCCAGGTTCGGGCCCTCTTGATGGAGGTAATACCCTACATCCTGCTTGATTGACTTTGTTGAGTATAGGGGTTACAAGAGTTGATCTACCACGAGATCATAATGGCTAAACCCTAGATGTCTAGCCTGTATGATTATGATTGCCTCTATGGACAAAACCCTCCGGTTTATATAGACACTGGAGGGGGCTAGGGTTGTACAGAGTCGGTTTACAGAGAAAGGAACTTCATATCCACACGCCAAGCTTGCCTTCCACGCCAAGGAGAGTCCCATCCGGACATGGGGGAAAGCCTTCTATCTTGTATCTTCGCAGCCCTTTAGTCTGGCCCATGTTGCATAGCCCAGATGCCCTACGACCCCCTAATCTAGGACTCCCTTAGCGGGCACACTCGGCCTACTCCACACCACAACACACAGCACTCCCCATGCTCCTCTCTTCCACCGCATTAGCTATGACTGTAGGCGGCAAAGCTCTGATGGAGAGCCTTTCCATGGAGATGAAGCACGAGGTGACCACCCTTGCTGCCACATGGCAGAGCCGCTGTGCCAGGCGGATCGAGGTCCACTTGCCAACCAACTTGCCTGAGGTCTCCAACGATGAGGACGACCCATGATGCAGACGGGCTCCGAAGATACCGCACCGGACCACACGCCCGTGCATGGCGACTTCATCATAGAGCAAGCGCAGGCACACTCCAACATCACCATGGCGGAGGTGCAACCTGCTTCGATGCCTATATATGTCGGTGTTCCAACAAGCGCAGGAACAACGGTACAACCTCTTCCTCCTGGAGCAGGACCAGCTAGCGGAGGGCCACACTAATGGGGAAGAGATTATATGAGATCATGAAGTAGTGGCGGGCACGGTTGAGGGAGTCCTGGATTATGGGGTCCTCGGGCATCCGGGCTATGTGACGTGGGCCGGACTAATGGGCCGTGAAGATACAAGACGGAAGACTTTCCCCGTGTCCGGATGGGACTCTCCTTGGCGTGGAAGGAAAGCTTGGCGTGCGGATATGAATATTCCTTTCTATGTAAACCGAATCTATACAACTCTAGCCCCCTCCAATGTCTATATAAACCGAAGGGTTTAGTCCATAGAGGCAATCATAATCATACAGGCTAGACATCTAGGGTTTAGCCATTACGATCTCGAGGTAGATCAACTCTTGTAATCCCTATACTCATCAAAGTCAATCAAGCAGGATGTAGGGTATTACCTCCGTCAAGAGGGCCCGTACCTGGGTAAACATCATGTCCCCTGCCTCCTATTACCCTCGATCCTTATTAGACGCACAGTTCAGGACCCCATACCTGAGATCTGCCGGTTTTGGCACTGACATTGGTGCTTTCATTGAGATTCCTTCGTGATGTCGATGGAAGGATGGATGGCTCGCCTTGTCATCAATGACAAAATCACCTCTGGAAAAGCCCTAGTTCCTGGACAGATCCTCTAGATTGGCAATTTAACCATAGGCGCCCGCCCGGCCATAAAGCCTAATGCAGCCCCCCGGATTGCCAAAAATCATCTCCGTATTGACCCCGAAAGCATCGATAAGATGGATCTGACAGATGTTTCGTCTTTAAACGAACTGCTAGATCGCATCACCGCCCTGGGGGTGTCAACAGATTATGATCTGATCGGGCTTAAACCCGACCGTAGAGAAATCATATCCCCACCGGTCACCCACCTGGTGACCGTCGTGGAAGAGCAAGGTGAGGATACCACTCCTCCTACGCTAAAACCAAACTATGTTCGGATCTTCGAGCTCCGCAAGCCGGACGCCGATCTTCGAGAAACTATCCGTCCTCCGAACATAGAATTAGGCTTCGAGCCTAAAAACTCTGAGGACACTTCGGATCCTGGGCCATTAAACTCAGAAATTCTTCAAAACACGAATTCCACAATGGGCCACGGGTCAGATTTAATCCCACCCGCCCACCACAAGCAATACTCTCCAAGCAATTCCGGTCCCCCGGACATATGCAATTTAATGTATATACGTCCGCAACCTCAGGAAACAGTCCATCACTTTTGGGATAGATTCCTACTTGTTAAAAACAAGATTAAAGATTGTTGCGACGACAACACGATCTTGGTATTCCGCAACAACTATACGGATGATGGAATCCTTAATGCCCTCGACCTCCGCTGCATACTTCACTTTGCAGATTTGGCACACATAGTGCAGAAGTACTGCGCAATGGAAAGCGCTTGGAAAACTCAGATAGCCCGCTGGGAACCGACCTTTAAACCACCTCCCGGATGGGCAAAAAGGATGCACCCTCGCGGGGCACCTGATCATCATCTCGTGGACAAGAAAATTAAGCCCTTTACGGGGCATAGAACTGTCCTCGAGGGATGGATCGATAGGCCATGTCAAATACACATGACGCTGAATACTGAACCAACGCACAGCCTACGGGCATGTTGGATACTTCGGCAAGTGGCCAAGAGCGGTGAAGGTATCCTCACCAACACTACCCCAGAGAAGTACTCTTTGGTGGACGACGATCCCGAAGTATTCATAGTCTTCGAGACCTTCTCATCAAATAATCAGCGTAAACGGGCGCTCCACGACCTTGCCTAAGTCTGCCAAGTAGCAGCAGTAAACCCTTGGAACGATACGGTGATTACTTTCAATGCCAATGACGAACCAAGATCCTGCTCAATCCGGGCACCAGCCGCTCTGGTCCTAAACCCAATCGTGGTCGGCTTTCGGCTCACTAAAGTGCTAATGGACGGTGGCAGCAGACTGAACCTCATCTATGAGGACATGCTCAATAAAATGCAAATGTAGAGGAGTCGCATTGAGTAGAGTAATACAACTTTTCGAGGTATTATACCCAGTCAGTAAGCAAGATGCTCGGGGAAAATCAAACTCGACATGGTATTCGGCACACCGGAGAACTATAGGTCCGAAGAGTTGCTCTTCCACGTGGCACCTTTCAACAGCGGGTATCACGCCCTGTTGGGGCGAGACACATTCACACGCTTTTAAGTTATACCCCATTACGGGTATATGAAGCTCAAAATGCCCGGGCCCAATGGAGTTATCACCATTACCAATGATCCGGACATAGCACTCCGCGCTGAAATGAAGCCGCCTCCCTGGCTCTCGAGGCACTATCGGAGGCCCTCCTAGCCGAAGAATTAACCATCTTACGTTCCACACTGGATAGGGACGACGTAATACTCGATAAGAGAACTAAGTAAACTTCCTTCAAATCAGCAAACGAAATAGTCAAATTTCAAGTTCACCCGACGGACCCCAAGAAGACAACTTCCATTGGGGCACAGCTGGACCCGACGGTCGACACCGTATTACGCGTGTTCCTGCGTGAAAATTGGGACATCTTCTCCTGGCACCCTTCTGATATGCCAGGAATCCCATGCGAACTAGCCGAACATAGTCTCAATATACTGAAGGGATACAAGTCAGTCAAGCAACGCTGCAGCAATTTTCCGAACCCAAACGACAGGCTATGGGGGAGGAGCTAGCCAAGTTACTCAAAGACGGGTTCATCAGAGAGATCAAACATCCGGACTGGCTAGCCAACCTGGTCATGGTACCGACGAAGGATAAATCCTGGCTCCTGTGTGTCGACTTCAAAGACCTCAATAAGGCCTGCCCCAAGGACCCCTTCCCACTACCTCGCATCGACCAGATAATTGATGCAACTGCGGGACATGATTCCACTACAAAAAAATACACTTCCGTGATGATATGTGTTTGTCACAGTAGGTCGCGTTTTCTGTCATGCATGTACATCCATGACAAATTTATGACAGAATCAAGATAGTCATACCTGTGCTGTCATAGAAGTGTTCCATGACATTGCCAAAATTATCATCACGGAAGTGTCCACTTCCATGATGATAAATCGTGCGTCACAGAAGTGTTTTCGTCAAGGGTGACCGACAAGTGGCATCCACCATAACGGAACGATGTTAAGCTATCGGGTCGGGTTTTGGATACGATAATCCGTTAACAGCCCCGACCAATGGGGATTCTCCATGTGTAAAATCATCATTGGCTAGAGGAAACACGTGTCGGCTCACCGTTGGGACAGATGTCATCCGCTCATTGGACCGAAGGCGCCTATGATACGGCAACATGTGGCACGGCCCAACAGAGGCCCATTCCTGTTAAAAGGGCGGCCCGTTTGACTTGGTCAAAAGGTGGCGGGCCGGCCCACGGAAAGCCTATTAACGGCTTGTTCGCATATAGCCCATTTACAGCCCGCTAACCTGTTGGGTTTCGTAGTAATTTCAAAAAATTTCCTATGTACACGCAAGATCATGGTGATGCATAGCAACGAGAGGGGGAGAGTGTGATCTACGTACCCTTGTAGATCGACAACGGAAGCGTTAACTTGGTTGATGTAGTCGTATGTCTTCACGGCCCGACCGATCAAGCACCGAAACTACGGCACCTCCGAGTTCTAGCACACGTTCAGCTCGATGACGATCCCCGGACTCTGATCCAGCAAAGTGTCGGGGAAGAGTTCCGTCAGCACGACGGTGTGGTGACGATCTTGATGTACTACTGTCGCAGGGCTTCGCCTAAGCACCGCTACAATATTATCGAGGACTATGGTGGAAGGGGGCACCACACACGGCTAAGAATATGATCACGTGGATCAACTTGTGTCTCTAGGGGTGCCCCGTGCCTCCGTATATAAAGGCTCAAAGGGGGGGGCTGGCCGGCCAAGGGGTGGCGCGCCAGGAGGAGTCCTACTCCTTCCGGGAGTAGGACTCCCCCCTTTCCTAGTTGGAATAGGATTCATGGAGGGGGGAAAATAGGAGAGAGAGGAGGAAGGGGTGCCGGCCCCCTCTCCTTGTCCTATTCGGACCAAGGGGGGAGGGGCGCGCGGTCCATCTCTGGCCACCTCTCCTCTCTTCCACTAAGGCCCACTAAGGCCCATATACCTCCCGCGGGGTTCCGGTAACCTCCCGGTAATCCGGTAAAATCCCGATTTCACCCGGAACACTTCCGATATCCAAACATAGGCTTCCAATATATCAATCTTTATGTCTCGACCATTTCGAGACTCCTCGTCATGTCCGTGATCACATACGGGACTCCGAACAACCTTCGGTACATCAAAATGCATAAACTCATAATATAACTGTCATCGTAACCTTAAGCGTGCGGACCATACGGGTTCGAGAACAATGTAGACATGACCGAGACACGTCTCCAGTAAATAACCAATAGCGGGACCAGGATGCCCATATTGGTTCCTACATATTCTACGAAGATCTTTTATCGGTCAGACCGCATAATAACATACGTTGTTCCCTTTGTCATCGGTATGTTACTTGCCCGAGATTCAATCGTCGGTATCCCATACCTAGTTCAATCTCGTTACCGTCAAGTCTCTTTACTCGTTCCATAATACATCATCCCGCAACTAACTCATTAGTTGCAACGCTTGCAAGGCTTAAGTGATGTGCATTACCGAGAGGGCCCAGAGATACCTCTCCGACAATCGGAGTGACAAATCCTAATCTCGAAATACGCCAACCCAACATGTACCTTTGGAGACACCTGTAGAGCTCCTTTATAATCACCCAGTTACGTTGTGACGTTTGGTAGCACACAAAGTGTTCCACTGGCAAACGGGAGTTGCATAACCTCATAGTCATAGGAACATGTATAAGTCATGAAGAAAGCAATAGCAACATACTAAACGATCCGGTGCTAAGCTAATGGAATGGGTCATGTCAATCAGATCATTCAACTAATGATGTGATCCCGTTAATCAAATAACAACTCTTTGTCCATGGTTAGGAAACATAACCATCTTTGATTAACGAGCTAGTCAAGTAGAGGCATACTAGTGACACTCTGTTTGTCTATGTATTCACACATGTATTATGTTTCCGGTTAATTCAATTCTAGCATGAATAATAAACTTTTATCATGATATAAGGAAATAAATAATAACTTTATTATTGCCTCTAGGGCATATTTCCTTCAGTTTCCCACTTGCACTAGAGTCAATAATCTAGATTACACAGTAATGATTCTAACACCCATGGAGCCTTGGTGCTGATCATGTTTTGCTCATGGAAGAGGCTTAGTTAACGGGTCTGCAACATTCAGATCCATATGTATCTTGCAAATCTCTATGTTTCCCACCTGGACTAGATCCCGGATGGAATTGAAGCGTCTCTTGATGTGCTTGGTTCTCTTGTGAAATCTGGATTCCTTCGCCAAGGAAATTGCACCAGTATTGTCACAAAAGATTTTCATTGGACCCAATGCACTAGGTATGACACCTAGATCGGATATGAACTCCTTCATCCAGACTCCTTCATTCGCTGCTTCCGAAGCAGCTATGTATTCCGCTTCACACATAGATCCCGCCACGACGCTCTGTTTAGAACTGCACCAACTGACAGCTCCACCGTTTAATGTAAACACGTATCCGGTTTGCGATTTAGAATCGTCCGGATCAGTGTCAAAGCTTGCATCAACGTAACCGTTTACGATGAGCTCTTTGTCACCTCCATATACGAGAAACATATCCTTAGTCCTTTTCAGGTACTTCAGGATGTTCTTGACCGCTGTCTAGTGATCCACTCCTGGATTACTTTGGTACCTCCCTGCTAGACTTATAGCAAGGCACACATCAGGTCTGGTACACAACATTGCATACATGATAGAGCCTATGGCTGAAGCATAGGGAACATCTTTCATTTTCTCTCTATCTTCTGCAGTGGTCGGGCATTGAGTCTGACTCAACTTCACACCTTGTAACACAGGCAAGAACCCTTTCTTTGCTTGATCCATTTTGAAATTCTTCAAAATCTTGTCAAGTTATGTGCTTTGTGAAAGTCCAATTAAACGTCTTGATCTATCTCTATAGATCTTTATGCCTAATATGTAAGCAGCTTCACCGAGGTCTTTCATTGAAAAGCTCTTATTCAAGTATCCCTTTATGTCATCCAGAAATTCAATATCATTTCCAATCAATAATATGTCATCCACATATAATATCAGAAATGCTACAGAGCTCCCACTCACTTTCTTGTAAATACAGGCTTCTCCAAAAGTCTGTATAAAACCAAATGCTTTGATCACACTATCAAAGCGTTTATTCCAACTCCGAGAGGCTTGCACCAGTCCATAAATGGATCGCTGGAGTTTGCACACTTTGTTAGCCCCCTTTGGATCGACAAAACCTTCTGGTTGCATCATATACAACTCTTCTTCCAGAAATCCATTCAGGAATGCAGTTTTGACATCCATCTGCCAAATTTCATAATCATAAAATGCGGCAATTGCTAACATGATTCGGACAGACTTAAGCATCGCTACGGGTGAGAAGGTCTCATCGTAGTCAACCCCTTGAACTTGCCGAAACCCTTTTGCGACAAGTCGAGCTTTGTAGACAGTAATATTACCGTCGGCGTCAGTCTTCTTCTTGAAGATCCATTTATTCTCAATTGCCTGCCGGTCATTGGGCAAGTCAACCAAAGTCCACACTTTGTTCTCATACATGGATCCCATCTCAGATTTCATGGCTTCAAGCCATTTTGCGAAATCTGGGCTTACCATCGCTTCTTCATAGTTCGTAGGTTCATCATGATCTAGTAGCATGACTTCCAGAACTGGATTACCGTACCACTCTGGTGCGGATCTCACTCTGGTTGATCTACGAGGTTCAGTAGTATCTTGTTCTGAAGTTTCATGATCATTATCATTAGCTTCCTCACTAATTGGTGTAGGTGTCACAGAAACAGTTTTCTGTGATGCACTACTTTCCAATAAGGGAGCAGGTACAGTTACCTCGTCATGTTCTACTTTCCTCCCACTCACTTCTTTCGAGAAAAACTCCTTCTCCAGAAAGTTTCCGAACTTAGCAACAAAAGTCTTGCCTTCGGATCTGTGATAAAAGGTGTATCCAATAGTCTCCTTTGGATATCCTATGAAGACACATTTCTCCAATTTGGGTTCGAGCTTATCAGGTTGAAGCTTTTTCACATAAGCATCGCAGCCCCAAACTTTCAGAAACGACAACTTTGGTTTCTTTCCAAACCATAGTTCATAAGGCGTTGTCTCAACAGATTTTGATGGTGCCCTATTTAACGTGAATGCGGCCGTCTCCAAAGCATAACCCCAAAACGATAGCGGTAAATCAGTAAGAGACATCATAGATCGCACCATATCTAGTAAAGTACGATTACGACGTTCGGACACACCATTACGCTGAGGTGTTCCGGGTGGCGTGAGTTGCGAAACTATTCCGCATTGTTTCAAATGTACACCAAACTCGTAACTCAAATATTCTCCTCCACGATCAGATCGTAGAAACTTTATTTTCTTGTTACGATGATTTTCAACTTCACTCTGAAATTCTTTGAACTTTTCAAACGTTTCAGACTTATGTTTCATTAAGTAGATATACCCATATCTGCTTAAGTCATCTGTGAAGGTGAGAAAATAACGATATCCGCCACGAGCCTCAATATTCATCGGACCACATACATCAGTATGTATGATTTCCAACAAATCTGTTGCACTCTCCATCGTACCGGAGAATGGTGTTTTAGTCATCTTGCCCATGAGGCACGGTTCGCAAGTACCAAGTGATTCATAATCAAGTGGTTCCAAAAGTCCATCAGTATGGAGTTTCTTCATGCGCTTTACACCGATATGACCTAAACGGCAGTGCCATAAATAAGTTGCACTATCATTATCAACTCTGCATCTTTTGGCTTCAACATTATGAATATGTGTGTCACTACTATCGAGATTCAATAAGAATAGACCATTCTTCAAGGGTGCATGACCATAAAAGATATTACTCATATAAATAGAACAACCATTATTCTCTGACTTAAATGAAAAACCGTCTCGCATCAAACAAGATCTAGATATAATGTTCATGCTCAACACTGGCACCAAATAACAATTATTTAGGTCTAATATTAATCCCGAAGGTAGATGTAGAGGTAGCGCGCCGACTGCGATCACATCGGCTTTGGAACCGTTTCCCACGCGCATCGTCACCTCGTCCTTAGCCAATCTTCGCTTAATCCGTAGTCCCTGTTTCGAGTTGCAAATATTAGCAACAGAACCAGTATCAAATACCCAGGTGCTACTGCGAGCATTAGTAAGGTACACATCAATAACATGTATATCACATATACCTTTGTTCACCTTGCCATCCTTCTTATCCGCCAAATACTTGGGGCAGTTCCGCTTCCAGTGACCAGTCTGCTTGCAGTAGAAGCACTCAGTTTCAGGCTTCGGTCCAAACTTGGGTTTCTTCTCTCGAGCAGCAACTTGCTTGCTGTTCTTCTTGAAGTTCCCCTTCTTCTTCCCTTTGCCCTTTTTCTTGAAACTAGTGGTCTTGTTGACCATCAACACTTGATGCTCCTTTTTGATTTCTACCTCGGCAGCTTTTAGCATTGCGAAGAGCTCGGGAATAGTCTTATTCATCCCTTGCATATTATAGTTCATCACGAAGCTCTTGTAGCTTGGTGGCAGTGATTGGAGAATTCTGTCAATGACGCAATCATCTGGAAGATTAACTCCCATTTGAATCAAGTGATTATTATACCCAGACATTTTGAGTATATGCTCACTGACAGAACTGTTCTCCTCCATCTTGCAGCTATAGAACTTATTGGAGACTTCATATCTCTCAATCCGGGCATTTGCTTGAAATATTAACTTCAACTCCTGGAACATCTCATATGCTCCATGACGTTCAAAACGTCGTTGAAGTCCCGGCTCTAAGCTGTAAAGCATGGCACACTGAACGTCGTTGAAGTCCCGGCTCAAAACGTCGTCGAGTAGTCATCAGCTTTGCTCTGCCAGACGTTCACAACATCTGGTGTTGCTCCAGCAGCAGGCCTGGCACCCAGCGGTGCTTCCAGGATGTAATTCTTCTGTGCAACAATGAGGATAATCCTCAAGTTACGGACCCACTCCGTGTAATTGCTACCATCATCTTTCAACTTTGCTTTCTCAAGGAACGCATTAAAATTCAACGGAACAACAACACGGTCCATCTATCTACAATCAAACATACATAAGCAAGATACTATCAGGTACTAAGTTCATGATAAATTTAGGTTCAATTAATCATATTACTTAAAGAACTCCCACTTAGATAGACATCCCTCTAATCCTCTAGGTGATTACGTGATCCAAGTCAACTAAACCATGTCCGATCATCACGTGAGATGGAGTAGTTTCATTGGTGAACATCACTATGTTGATCATATCTACTATATGATTCACGCTCGACCTTTCGGTCTCCGTGTTGCGAGGCCATATCTGTATATGCTTGGCTCGTCAAGTATAACCTGAGTATTCCGCGTGTGCAACTGTTTTGCACCCGTTGTATTTGAACGTAGAGCCTATCACAACCGATCATCACGTGGTGTCTCAGCACGAAGAACTTTCGCAACGGTGCATAGTCAGGGAGAAGACTTCTTGATAATTAGTGAGAGATCATCTTATAATGCTACCATCCATCAAAGCAAGATAAGATGCATAAAAGATAAACATCACATGCAATCAATATAAGTGATATGATATGGCCATCATCATCTTGTGCTTGTGATCTCCATCTCCGAAGCACCGTCATGATCACCATCATCACCGGCGCGACACCTTGATCTCCATCGTAGCATCATTGTCGTCTCGCCAATCTTATACTTCCACGACTATCGCTACTGCTTAGTGATAAAGTAAAGCATTACAGTGCGATTGCATTGCATACAATGACAACCATATGGCTCCTGCCAGTTGCCGATAACCCGGTTACAAAACATGATCATCTCATACAATAAAATTTAGCATCATGTCTTGACCATATCACATCACAACATGCCCTGCAAAAACAAGTTAGACGTCCTCTACTTTGTTGTTGCATGTTTTACGTGGCTGCTACGGGCTTAAGCAAGAACCAATCTTACCTACGCATCAAAACCACAATGATAGTTTGTCAAGTTGGTGCTGTTTTAACCTTCACAAGGACCGGGCGTAGCCACACTCAATTCAACTAAAGTTGGAGAAACTGTCACCCGCAAGCCACCTATGTGCAAAGCACGTCGGGAGAAGCGGTCTCGCATAAGCGTACGCGTAATGTCGGTCCGGGCCGCTTCGTCCAACAATACCGCCGAACCAAAGTATGACATGCTGGTAAGCAGTATGACTTATATCGCCCACAACTCACTTGTGTTCTACTCGTGCATATAACATCAACATATAAAACCTAGGCTCGGATGACACTGTTGAGTTTCGTAGTAATTTCAAAAAAATTCCTACGTACACGCAAGATCATGGTGATGCATAGCAATGAGAGGGGGAGAGTGTGATCTACGTACCCTTGTAGATCGACAACGGAAGCGTTAACTTGGTTGATGTAGTCGTACGTCTTCACGGCCCGACCGATCAAGCACCGAAACTACGGCACCTCCGAGTTCTAGCACACATTCAGCTCAATGACGATCCCCGGACTCCGATCCAGCAAAGTGTCGGGGAAGAGTTCCGTCAGCACGACGGCGTGGTGACGATCTTGATGTACTACTGTCGTAGGGCTTCGCCTAAGCACCGCTACAATATTATCGAGGACTATGGTGGAAGGGGGCACCGCACACGGCTAAGAATATGATCACGTGGATCAACTTGTCTCTCTAGGGGTGCCCCGTGCCTCCGTATATAAAGGCTCAAAGGGGGGGGCTGGCCGGCCAAGGGGTGGCGCGCCAGGAGGAGTCCTACTCCTTTCGGGAGTAGGACTCCCCCCCTTTCCTAGTTGGAATAGGATTCGTGGAGGGGGGAAAAGAGGAGAGAGAGGAGGAAGGGGGGCCGGCACCCTCTCCTTGTCCTATTCGGACCAAGGGGGGCGCGCGGCCCATCTCTGGCCACCTCTCCTCTCTTCCACTAAGGCCCACTAAGGCCCATATACCTCCCGGGGGGTTCCGGTAACCTCCCGGTAATCCGGTAAAATCCCGATTTCACCCGGAACACTTCCGATATCCAAACATAGGCTTCCAATATATCAATCTTTATGTCTCGACCATTTCGAGACTCCTCGTCATGTCCGTGATCACATCCGGGACTCCGAAAAACCTTCGGTACATCAAAATGCATAAACTCAATATATAACTGTCATCGTAACCTTAAGCGTGCGGACCCTACGGGTTCGAGAACAATGTAGACATGACCGAGACACGTCTCCGGTCAATAACCAATAGCGGGACCTGGATGCCCATATTGGTTCCTACATATTCTATGAAGATCTTTTATCGGTCAGACCGCATAACAACATACGTTGTTCCCTTTGTCATCGATATGTTACTTGCCCGAGATTCGATTATCGGTATCCCATACCTAGTTCAATCTCATTACCGGCAAGTCTCTTTACTCGTTCCGTAATACATCATCCCGCCACTAACTCATTAATTGCAACGCTTGCAAGGCTTAAGTGATGTGCATTAACGAGAGGGCCAGAGATACCTCTTCGACAATCGGAGTGACAAATCCTAATCTCAAAATATGCCAACCCAACATGTACCTTTGGAGACACCTATAGAGCTCCTTTATAATCACCCAGTTACGTTGTGACGTTTGGTAGCACACAAAGTGTTCCTCTGGCAAACGGGAGTTGCATAATCTCATAGTCATAGGAACATGTATAAGTCATGAAGAAAGCAATATCAACATACTAAACGATCGGGTGCTAAGCTAATGGAATGGGTCATGTCAATCAGATCATTCAACTAATAATGTGATCCCGTTAATCAAATAACAACTCTTTGTCCATGGTTAGGAAACATAACCATCTTTGATTAACGAGCTAGTCAAGTAGAGGCATACTAGTGACACTCTGTTTGTCTATGTATTCACACATGTATTATGTTTCCGGTTAATACAATTCTAGCATGAATAATAAACTTTTATCATGATATAAGGAAATAAATAATAACTTTATTATTGCCTCTAGGGCATATTTTCCTTCATAACCCAGGGCCCGTCACGCCCTATCCGAATTAGGCCCAGTAGGGTCATCTGGGCCGTCCAATATGAATCAGCCCATTTTAACTTCCGGCCCATGTGTGACCCATGACTTCTTTCGGCCCATATGAGGACCTTTGTAACTCTTGGACCATTAACGGCCCGTGGTGAAACTGGCCCATAATGAACAGTGTATAACTTTATACCCATTAACGGCCCGTTATTCCATTGGGCCGTTTCCAGCCCAAGTTATCTTTCGGCCTTCTCAGGGCCCATTGATTCTTGGGCTCATTTGCAGCATTCGGTTACATACGGCCCGTTACTATCATTTTCTGCTTGTGGGCCAAATTCAGCCCTTCGTTACAGTCGGCCCGTTTGCGGACCGTTAATACGCTGGGCCATTTTCATGTCAAAAAAACCGTTGGGCTGTTTTCATAGAGTTATCAAATATGGCCTATTAAGGGCCCGTTATGGTCCACGAATAGTACGGCGCATGATTGGCGAAATGATGATACGCCCCGTAGAAGGCCCATGGATCCTACGGCCCGTATGAGGCCCATGGATAGTACAGCCCGTAGAAGGCCCATGGATCATACGTCTTGTAGAAGGCCCATGGACCCTACGGCCCGTAGAAGGCCCATGGACCCTAAGTCCCATATAGAAGGCCGATGGATCATACGGCCCGCAGGAGGCCCATGGTTACAACAGTCCGTGTGTTGCCATGATTATTTTGGCCTAGTTACCAAAAATAGGCTATTGTGGCCACTAGAAAAAAACAGAAAAAGAACTGCAGTGACTACAAGCAAACAACTAAACAAGACAATAAGGAAATAAATAAGCAAGCAATTAACACTAGCCTATTACGGCCATTACACAAATTACATCCACTGGGCATCAAAGTTCGCCACCAGTGCAAATATAGGGAACAAAGCAGCACATTACATACACTGGCCATCAAAATTGGCCACCAGTGCAAATAAACGTGGCAACAAAACAAGAGCATAACTGAAACAACTTCAGAAGAGCTCAAGAAACGTTATCCTGGGTATCCACCATGCTGGCAATAAGCTTAGCAAGCTGATTAGCTTTGTCCTGTTTGGCGCTAAAATCCTCCAACGCTTCCTGTTGCACCAAAAAGTATGCATCTGAATGCTCCACGGACTTCCGCAGTCCTTCCGCTTCTTGTCGCAGCACAGCTGATCGATGTATTTCAGGTTGTAGTTGAGACTCAAGAAACCGAACTGATTCAGACAGTGCATTTGAATAGCTTGTGCAAGCGGTAGTGGCCAGTAACTCGAACACTAAACCAAGACAGGACTTTGGGGTTGTCTCGCTGTCTTCAAGATAGTCTTCCTTAGCTGTTTTATCAGCTTTGTTGGAGACCAACAAGGATGTGTCACTATCCTGAACCTTATCTGCATTACTTCCTTTACCATTGCTTATTAAGGCACTCTTCCCCAATATTCTGTCAGCATTCTAAAAGACCTTACAAGCAGACACATAACAAGTTTAGCATGTACTAGTATATGAAACTCATTTTGGTGAACCAGTTCATTAGTAAGGTGGACAGGATTAAACTACCAAGTCTTCTATTGCCAAGTACTAGTACATAATAAAAGCATCAAACAAACATATATATTTATGCCCTATGGTCACTGCATTGTCTTGCCAAATCAAAATAGAGACACGGTTCAAATCATATCAGTTCAAGACAAAGCAGCAGTGAAAGAATACAAAGCGTGGGAAGCAACACGGCACAACAAGATTTCAGATGGGTACCACGGGTCTACATGTACAACAACACTATTGGCTCTGTTGTGATGCTAGTAATGTGCATGATATGAAAGTCAATTGTATACACAATTGAAATTGAAATCAACAGAGCTATTCATAAGAGCAAACCTATTAAAGAAACATGCGTGAACATACCTGCTATGCAATTGGAGTTTTGATTGGATCCTTCAATTTAAAAATAAGTTTGTATGAGTAAATACAGTGATACAAGAGCAAAGCAATCATAGTTAAAAAAAAGGCGTGCCTAAGCGAGCGCTTAAGCGGGCTTAGGCTCTAGGCGTTGGCAAAACGCATTGCGCATAACTATGCATAATCTATGCATAACTGTGCATAAGCATGCGCTTTGGTCAATAAAGTGCAAGGCGGTGGCAAAACGCACAATTAATGCCTAGCGCTTTTTGGAACTATGATAGCAATGGAATCTTAAATTAGAATAGTTGTTCTTCAGGTTTAGGCACTTGTTCTACATGAACAGAGTATAGTAAGACACAAGAATATAATACTTAAAATAGAAAATGAGCTCATACACCTTACCACATTCTTGGTTCGGGACCAGTACAGAACAAGGCGTTCCCAGTCATCGTCCAGTAAATGTGTCTCAGGAGAACGTAAGGGAATTTGATGAGTTTGTTTGCCGGTGAAGTACGTTTTCTTCAGGTAATTCTGATTCTGCCACCAAGCATTCTTGAAGATAGCAGAGGTATTAGCACAGGTTACCTCATCCTGAGTTTCCAAATCGGTCCTTCTCTATAGAGAAAAATGGGAAAATTTGCTGTATTATAACCATCATGGAGGTAGGATGTATGGGACGAAGCAAAGTAATTGCCATGAATAACATTACTTACACATAACTCCTGGACAAACACCTGCAACTGGCATTTTCCTTCATCTTCAGCATAATATTTCCAAGATGGGAAGATACGCACATACGATTTAACAACATCAAATGTGATAGATGCTAAACTACGACTAGCTGGTTGTGCTTCCTCCACAGGAATAGGCGTACTAACTGGTCGAGTTGGGGTTCGCCGTGATAGTACTGGCCCTTTGGGCACTGGAGCTGCCTTACTAACTGCTCTTGTTTGGGAGCTCTATGGTGGAGATGGTGATGTGTCAACAGGAACTGGGTTACTATCGGCTGGGGTTGGGGTTAGATTGGGTGAAGCTGGCTATCTGTCCATCGTAGTAGGGTTACAATCTGCGAGATTTTGGGTTATGTGTGGTAGGCTGGTTCTTGTGCATGTACAACCGGGGTGCTATCTCCACCAAGAGGTAGCACTATTTTATTTGAAGACCGTGTTTTTAGTCCGCTAGATAATGGCATCACCCGCTCCAATTCAAATGGCTGATAAACAGGAAACATAGTTGAATGTACAGACATTGTATGAGAGACAGATGCAATAGATAGTGTGGAAAAAAGAGGGCATGAAATAGTTGACATGTATATTATTTAACTAAAAACGGATAGCATGACATAATTTCACATATATGATGTCTATCTAAACTGGATAGCATAGCATAACATAATTCAAAGATATGATGAATAACTAAACAGGATCGCATGACATAATTCACCTACATGTTATCTAAGTAATCAGGATCGCATCATTTAATTCACGAATGTGATTTATATGCTAAACAGAGGGCATTCGATATGATGTCTGAACTAAGAACATGGTGTTGAATATTGTGTATATGATATCTAAACTATGCAATGCAAGACACCGTATGCATGATATGAGTAGTATAACCGTGCCAAGTTAGAGCAAACACCTCAGTGGGGGAATAGGACTGGTCATATGTCTCTGAATCCATCTCTGAGGAGCTATCGGGACCCAACAAGAGATCTTCTTCGACAGGTAGCACTGTCTGCTCTGAAGGTCTTGTTTTCACTCCACATTTTTCCATCTCCCACCCAAACGGCTGATTCATAGGAAGAGTAGTTTAATGTACAAATATTGTTAACAAATGGAAATGTAATGAAGAAAAGGATGGGCAAGATATCATTCAAATATATGATGCCTGGTTAAACAGGATGGCATTGCACATTTCACATATATTATGGTTGGCTAAAAGACATGAGACTGCATAATTCCCATATATGATATAGAAACTAAACAGGTGGCATTACAGAACATGTCTAAACTAAGCAGATGATATATATGATGTCCAAAGTAGGCACTGCAAGGCAACATATGCATGATATGACAAACATCATCATGCCAAGGTAGAGCAAACACCTTGGGGGGTAAATAGGAGTGGTCAGTGGCGTCTGAATCCGCCTCAGAATAGATATCTTCCTCTGGATTACAATCTGGAGAGGGGTGGGGAGGGTTTGCCATTGAACCCACCATGGAGCGATGTCTGCATGACATTGTATTGCCGCGCAAAACTCTTCTCTTTTTCTCTACATGTTCAGCATGACTGTGTACAATATCTGATATGCATACGAAAAAATATGATGAGATTATGTAAGGAGAGCATGCAGAAATTTAGAGTGATGGTAACAACCCGTGGATCGACGTTTTTCCATTGAACCAAAATAGCCCTAATGGATCAACGTGAATGTATAGTAATAAGTGATGCAACAAGTGTACAACCTCTTTGCCGTAGCCGTGTCGACCTCAGCATCATTGGGTTGGTCGCTGAAACAGTTGAGGCAAAGGTGGCTGTCGGAGGTGTGGAGGAAAATCTGAGGAATCTGTAGACGGCATCCAGGGCACTGCTCTGTTGTGATGGATCGTTCTGTCATTGGAGCAGCTCCGGTGAGCCGTAAGACGTCAAGGCTGAAGCAGCACAAGACAGACATCGTCAATCTCAAGTGGGATTCTAATAGCATCTCCAATAAATGATGTAAAATGGATGTAAAATTAACATCACCAAAAACCACCTGACTACAACAGATGAGGTAAAAACTGTTGACTCTGAACTTAACTGTCGAAACTGAAATTTACTGTGGAATCTGAATGCTACTGTCGAAACTGAACGCAATGGTAGCAGAGAAGCACTTGACATGTAGTTTAGGGAGGGCCTGCAGTTCATCTTCAACCTGCACCTCCCTGAGCCGCCAGCCACCACCGGCCGAACCGCCGGCCCCAGCGCCGCCTCGCCGCCCCGAAACAACTCACCACCACCACCCCGGCCAGCCCTCTAGGCCCCCCGCCCCCACCCCCTAAGATAGATAGTGGGGTACCTCTCCGGCGAGCCCCCATCCCTGCCGCGGGTGGTTCTTCCTTAACTCCGGCGAGGCCCCCAACCCCTAAAAATCAACTGACCCAAAAGTCGATTCATTCGAATGAAGTGTGGCTTAATCTGAGCAGAGCAGTAGCATGAGCGAGGGGGAGAGCAGCAGCAGCTGGGCGAGCGAGCGATCGAGCGAGAGCCGGAGCAGCAGTAGCAGCGTGAGCGAGCGAGAGCCAGAGCAGCAGTAGCAGCGTGAGCGAGCGAGAGCCGGAGCAGCAACAGATCCGGCTGGTATGGACGCCGCCGCCGAAGGGGCTCGCACTGGGGGAGAGCCACCGTGAAGATGTCGCCCGCGGCACCGGCTTGAAGGTAGCCGCTCCATGGGGGTGCGGGATGGAGCACCGTCGGCGCCGGGAGGTCGAGTTAAGGAGAAGGTGCGATGCGATGAGTGTACAACCTCTTTGGTGGCGCCGAGGAGGCCTCGGCTTCGTACGAGGAGTCAGTGAGGATGTTGTGGTTCCGGTGGAGCAGGTTAAGGCGGCGCTGTGGGGATGGAGCAGCCGCGATAGACGAGGCGATCGTCGGAGCAGCTCCTTGGAGGTGGAGGACGGGGCGGCTGAACCGGCGGGACGGCGAGATGGACGACGGATCCTCATTCAGGGAGGTGGACAAGGGACGTCGAGCTGTTGCGGTGGACGATGTCGTCGGGGAAGAGGCACCGGCTGGGTAGCGGTGACGTGGCGGACGGATGAGGGTGGGGTTTCGCGGCTGGAGCGGAGAGGTTATGGCGGCCTGGGATTTCGAATGGCAAAAAGGGGCGATGGGAGGGGGTGAAGCATGACATAGGGACGCGCTTCTCCAAAATGTAGGGTGTGTTACAAAAGTACCCCCCACCGATTTGAACTAGCGGCCCTTTTGGCTCAGTGTTAGAAGGGCGATTTCGCGTGTCGGGATTTGGCAGCTGGAGGGAGTTGTCGCGCGCATTGTAATTTCGGGATAGCAAGGCGCGGGTTGTGAAGGCGCCAGTTTTGGGAGCACGATATCTGAATTTTTGGGATATAACAAGACGCGGATTGAATTTTAGGGACAAGCCTAATGTGTAGTAATATTGTACTTGTACGTACCAAATCAATTTGCACTTCCCTCAACCAAAAAGAAAACGAAAAAAATAAAACTATTCACACCACACAAAGAGAGAGTCTTGCCCCGTTTTACTATACAAATGCTATTCAAAGCTACTCCATCCTTCCATCTATATAGGCCCTAATGCATTTTTCGATGCTAACTTTGACCAAACATTAGAGAAATGATATATGACATGCAACTCACACAAAACACAGTGTTAAATTCGTCTGTGAAAGGTTCTTTCAATGATATAATTTTCACATTGTGCATGGCATGAACTATTAATCTTGTCAATAGTCAAAGGCGGTCTTAAAAATCTCATTACGCCCTATATAGATGGAAGGAGGGAGTATGAATCCATGTTATGTCCGATTAAATTTTTTCACTTGCTGTATAATGCATGTAACCTACTCATACCAACATTTTAGTGCATTCCTCTCTCTCTATCCTTCTCCTCGTGCCTCTCTTGCTTCTAACACACACATGCATGTATACCGATCGATCTCCCAACATATACCTAGATCGACTTTAACTAACCCCCCCCCCATCGATCGACGTACCTCACAAGTTATGTCTCTCCTTTCTCTAACAAAGGGCGATTGATCTTCCTATGTAGTTACGTCTGCTTACCACAGCCACATCGTCCCCCTCATCATTCGTGCATGCCTCCTGACCCGTCTCTCACACACACATGCACAGACAACAAGCAGCCATCTCCTCTCTTATTGATATTGCGGGCGTGCCCTCCGTTTGTCTAGCAAGCCTATCCCACCATTTGTTAGAAGCAACTCCACTACCACCCCCTCCAACACTCTAGCTCTGTCTCTCTCCCAACCTTATTCCTCTCCTGCACATATGCATGGATGCCGATCGATCTCCCTTAATACATGAGGCAGATCGATCTCCTTAATACATGAGGTAGGCCTCTCTCCTCCTCCACACATATACCAGCCATTGTACCTCTACTAATTGGGCCTCCCTCTTCCCCCACCACACACCGATAGTCGAGCGCTGCAGGTAGGTATCCTTGGCACAGAGACAAACTGCACATGTCCCATCTCAAGTTCTAGTAGGCCAGCCACTCTATATCTTTGACGTGGGCACACACAAATTCGATGGCACTCTCTATCGATCGCGCGCGCGCACACACACACATCATCCCTCTCTTCGATTCTATGGACACCTCAAGCCGATGATACCTCCACTCTCTTCTCGTGGATCACCCCTCTATATACTCCCTTCGTTCTAAATTACTTGTCTTGGATTTGTCTAGATATGTATGTATCTAGACTCATTTTAGTGCTAGATACATCCGCATCTAGACAAATCTAAGACAAGTAATTCGGACCGGAGGGAGTATATGTTATATCCAGGACTCTATTTCACACACATTGCATATGTTATAATTTTCGATTGAACCCCCCCCCCCAAACTCTCAAGAACCCACACACTATATCTCTCTAGGTTTGTATCTCTCTCACACAACCCCACGTAGGTGGTGTACGTATACAAGAAGAGAATAGGTGCACCGTGCACGTACTCATGCTTCGTGCCCAGCCACACCCGCACGGGTACACGGTGGAGCTCATTTCTTTATGAAATGGCAGCCCACGTGCTAATTTAAACGCCTGTAGCGGTTGTTTACCTAGGGAGGTCATGTACCACACGTGCACGAAACAAAATTCGACCTGACGCGTTGCCACGTTATTTTTAAATAAAGTTATATTGCTCAATGGCACGTACACAAAATATAAAATGATTTTTATGGAGAAAAAGGTAGTCCGCCCACTATATACAATGGAGCCTACCTGCCTGGTTTGTCGCTCTTCAGAGTATCTCACACAAGGCTGCGGTGGCCTCTCTCTCTCTCACCATTGGTCACTGATCTGGTCGCATCCCATCCGCCAGGGGAAAGGGAGTGCGGTGGCCTCTCTCTCTCTCTCACCGTTGGTCACTGATCCGGCTGCATCCCATCCGCCGAGGGAAAGGGAGGAAGTGCATCGTTTCTCCGTTCGACGGCGTCGAGGCAACACGTCCCGATCTGCGGTACACGCCGTTCTCTATGACCAAGCTCCGGTGCGGTAGGGCCTACGCCACCTGCTCACAGATTCTGCCCGCTGCCGCTCACCTAGTTACATCCCGACGACCTCCAGGTATCCCCTCCGGCCTTGCTCCACTGCCCGTCTTCCCATGTCGCTGCATGTGGATCTTCTATAGTTCTTTGCCCAAAACGTAGCTCGTCCGGCGTACTTTCCATATTGTATTCTCGTCCTCACACTGTTTTAGACAAACGCAACCGTGTTGTTATCTTCCCTCAGGACAAGTAATATGCTTCTTTTTTATCGTCGCATGTGTCATCAACTGTTATTGGCTAGTAATTGTTTCCTTTCTACCTCTTTTTTGCAAATAGGGCTATCCATTTCACCTCGTTGCTATTGAGACCTTTTGGTGAACTGCACAAATCACTTTTTTCTTAAGAGTGTTTTGTGCGGTTGTACTAAAATGTCACATGGGCAACATCTCTACATTTCAGTGCGACTACACAAAGGGAGATTGGTTTTGCTCTATCCTCCACATCCAACTCCGAGCCTAATCTTCTCCAATTAGTTAGTCTTAAGAGAGACTGCAAAGGTGACCGGCTTCTATTTGTGTGTTTATTGTTTCATCAGCAGTCCTCTATTATTGTAATCACACTTAATATCTTTGGAACAGGGACGCTTAGCTCTATTTTAGTGGAACTGCACAAAATGATCGGAATGTTGCATGCTCCAGACAGCTACTTTTTTCCCAACATGCCTTGTTGATTTAGACAGAGCTGGGGGGACGTTGCTGCCAATGGAAGCATGGATCAATTTTAATTTAACACCTTCTCACAACTCTGTCTTCAGTTTTGATGTAATTACTAGCTCTGATCTGCTAATAATTGACATGCATTAGCAAGGAAGTTAGTTTTTTATTGTTTCCGAAAGAGCATCGATAGCAAGACACGCGAAACAAAAGCTAAAAGCTCACACCATTGTACAATTTCATGTTGCTGGAAAATTATTTTTATAGTACGTCAATTATGTAAACAAATGATGGAAGCTTGATAGCATTGCCAGAAGCCTCTTCATCATCCGGGTCCATGTGCCATGCACAAAATTATACTCCTTCGTTCCTAAATATTTTTCTTTTTACAAATTACAAACGGGCATATTTTAGAGTGTAGATTCACTCATTTTGCTTTGTATGTGTACTCCCTCCGTTCCTAAATATTCTATTCGTCTTTCTAGAGATTTTAACAAGTGACTACATACGGAGCAAAATGAGTGAATCTACACTCTAAAATATGTCTATATACATCCGTATGTGCCAGTCCATTTGAAATCTCTAAAAAGACAAATATTTGAGTAGTCACTCGTTGAAATCTCTAGAAAGACAAATACTCCGGAGTATATTTAAGAACTGAGGGGGTAGTGCACAACCGCATGGGAGACTCAGCCCGGTCGTTGCGCCGCATTAATAGTGAGTAATGAGCAGTCAAATCATAAGCCCCACCTTTCCCACTGTAAGTTGCTCTGAAGAAGCAACCATCAATACGCTCTTCTTTGAATCCGCTCATACTACTCCATCTGTCACTGTTTATACAGTGCGCTTCAGAAAAAAGAAACAAAATCTGTGGGACCAAGGCGACTAGCCATCGGCCTGAAAAATAGCATTGGTAGTTATAGCACGGCGTCTATTACTAGAGGGAATAATTCGTACACACATGCATGCAGTGCTTCCACCCCGGGTACACACATGCATGCACTTACTCCACACCGTAGTAGTATAGTCATGGAGAGAAAATTATGGACTTGATTACGGTTACCACGGCCTAATTAACTGAGCATTAAACCAAACGCGTCTAAAGTCTCTCTGGTGGTGGAAATGCATTGAGAGTAATGCATCATAATGAAGTGCACTCTGTAAACTGTGACGGAGGGAGGAGTAGTATGAAGGTGCAAAACCAAGTATGCGTATGGCCAGCCGGTCAACCACGTCCTCTTGGCATATCACTGACATGTGGGACATGAGTGTGAGCAAACCGATCTCAATTGACGGCAAAGAGCCAACCCGCCGTTCCTTGAGAGAGACGAGGGGGTTGTTTGGTTCTCAGCCTAAGGTTGCCACGTCTAACCTTAGTCATGCCACAACACCTTAGGCATATGTTTGGTTTATTGCCACACTTGTGGCTTGCCACACTTTTCTAGTTATACGGCCCACAAGTCATAGGCTCAAAATTTTGCCAAATCTTGCCACACTTGTGGTGGCCATTTTGTTAGACACACTTTTTGTGGCAGCCACAGTTTGCCTAAGATTAGTTGTGGCAAAGTTAGTCATGAACCAAACAAGATCGAGGAGCGAGAACACACAGACGGGCTCGCACGGAGGACAAGATATATTCGAGCATGGTTGGTTGATCAATATCATTCATTACATGTTGGGCTGCCGTTTTCCGCCCTTCTCCGGAATAAACGTGTACTCTATCAGAGATAAAAATA
This sequence comes from Triticum dicoccoides, assembly GCF_002162155.2. Lineage (NCBI taxonomy): Eukaryota > Viridiplantae > Streptophyta > Magnoliopsida > Poales > Poaceae > Triticum > Triticum dicoccoides. The sequence continues at coordinate 688,383,989 of NC_041388.1, forward strand.
AGAGTACAGATGCTCCACCATGCGGTTCTAGTAGTAGTACTACTCGTACTACTGCGCTTGGCTCTTCGCCTCTTCGTGAAGTCGAACAATGGTGGTACTCCGCATGTTGGGTACTACAGTGTATGCCTCTCACAATCTGACACCGAATGGACTGATGCATGTCCACCGAGGGTAGGTTGCATTAGTCAAAAGGCGTAAGCGAGCTTCACCTTGTCCTGCAAGCTTCTCCTCGTTCTGTGAGTTGACGGGACACACCAAAAAGTGGTGCTGGTCCATACTCCCTCCTTTCCGGTTAATATGGCTTCGAAACTACTACCCAGACGATACTTGTTCGGACAAAAGCTGGACGATGGTGAATCCATTGGCATGTCGTAGTTTGCTCATAGGCATGGACGGCTTGATTAGCACTGTCGTGCAAGAATCGTGCACCATGAGTCATCTGCATAGCAGCGCTCATATGGCTTAATCTTTTTTGCGGGTAAATGAGAGAGCTTTATTCATATATAAGCATTCTTAGGACGATCAGCCAAGGCACTAGTCACTAGGAAGCGAGGTACCCCGCAAAAAAAGAAGTAGGAAGCGAGGTGTTTCATCAAGCCAGCTCTCGGCCACATTCAAAGTGCAGCAAGCACGATTCGCATGAAGAAGCGTCGCAAGGTTTGTTGACCTGTTTACATGCTGAATAACAAAAAAAGAGGAAATATTACCGAGCGCTACTATTTGTAACAGGATATGAGCCAGAATTAAGCGAGAATTGTGGCGAGTGTTCCATGCAATCAATTTCCATTATCACATGCAAGAACCCTCGAAGAGAACCAAATGTGTTGAAGATTGGTTTATCACATTTTAAAATTATAATAAGAGTGCTGACGCTCCTCCATTCGGTTCATACTAGTATAGTACGTACCTTTATAGACTATAGTAGTAGTACTAGTAAACTTTGCACTTGGTTGTTCGCCTATTCGGGAAGTCGAACAATAATAGCACTAGTAGTAGTATAGTGTATGCTTCTGGCAATCTGACACCGAATTAACTGTTGCACGTCCACCGCCTGAGCGAGGGAGAGCTTGCATTAGTCAATAGTTTCTCCTTGTCTTGTGAGCCACCGCGCGCAAGCTTCTCCCGTCCTGCAACCTTCTCCTCGTTCGACAAGTTGACGGGACACAGCAAAGTAATGCTAGTCCATACTGCCTCCTCTCTGGTTAATATGGCTTAATTTCAAACGAGATAAATACACTGTCTGGCATTGTATATTTGTAAAAAATATGGTCAGTGGACTTCATAATACGCTCATTGCGCTCAATATATATATTTTCTGGTGTTTATACGGTCACTAGCTCACCCCGACTCAGTATGTGTGTGCATGCACGTGTAGGTTGAGCACTTGAGCGTGATTGTGTGTGTTCCGTCGTGTGCTCGGACATGCATGCATTAGGGCGTCGCACGCGTTTTTGCGTCCATGTGTATGGGTGACTATTGCATACACGTAGGGGGAGTACGTGTAGGGGCCACTAAGGAGCAATCAAATCACACAGTAAGTTAGTCGGAAGAAGCAACAATCATTTCACTCTTGAATGACACGTACGCAATATAAAATGGTTGATATGGAGAGAAAAAGAAAACAACTATATATGCACTAGCAGGAGCCTAAGCTACAAGCCTTCTTGCTTAGATTGCTCTCTTCACAAGCATAGAACGACGGGCCTGATCCCGCAGCTGGGGGAAGGGAACAATGTTCTGCGTAGACGCGGTCGACATCGGCGAGGGAGAAAACCCACAGTCGGTGCGTCCCAATCGGGGGTCACCGCGGTATGGGCCAATGTCGCATCCCAACCGCCCTTCTAGCTACAGCCCGACGTCCCAGGTAGTCCATCTTCCTTTTGGAGCCGGCTTGCTCCACTGTCGTAGCTCCATCTCCATGTCGATCTTTCTCTACTTCTACCGGCTTCTACTTGTGATGAGTTTATGTCTCATGAACTAGTGCCAGTACTATTATTCTAATCACACTTCTTCGATATCTTTGCCATCAGGGATGCTCAGGTCAATTTTAGTGGAACTGCACAAAAGCATCATATGATCCGAGGGTGTCAGCCATCATTCCTTCGACAGGTTCTATCTGGCCAGGAAATTAAATCATGTTTAGGGTTTAGGTGTAACGACCCGGATTTGGTAAAATCCAAGTCTCTGTGCTTACTGTGCTATCCCTGGATCATAGCTAGCACACACAGTAACAAAAATAAATATTAGTAAGACATACATCATTCTACTACAACGGTAGATCCAGATATATATAAATCATACCTTAGGCACAGCTCAAGCTAGCAGATAATACAACGGAATTATACGTAGTCGCTAAGTTAGGCTCCATCAACGCCACTGGGCTCGTTGAGTGTAGACCATAACCCTATCGTCTCTTAATCTGTCGAGATCTGCACATGATAGGTGCAGATGAGTACGTGGAATGTACTCGCAAGTTACAAAGGAGAGTATAACAGATTATATATGCAGGGTAAATATTGGTGGAGGGTTCCTTTGCATAAAGCCAATTTTCTACGATACTAAATTTTGTAAAACTTCTTTGAAATAAATAGTTTTTTTTAGTATAAAAGTAGGAGCGTGACACTTGGATATACGCACCAGTGCTCATTCTCTAAATTAGTTGAAAACAAAATAAGGTTGAAGTGAAACACATTCACTGTGCTCATTCCTCAACTTTAACCCTTAAATAGATTTTTAGAAAAGAGAGGGGAGATTCTTATTCAGTCAAGGTCTTCAGTTGCTCAATTTGCCCATAACCGGGGGCACGGCTAATCGATTAGGTTAAACCCTCTGCAAAGGTCGTACACGTTCCCCACATGACACAACCAACCCCGTTTATCATTACACACTTGGGTGTACGACTAGGAGGAGATTGCGACGAAGCCTTTCCGTAACAGCCCCCTATACCTGACCAAGCCGCCCGCAACTTAGGCAATGAAAGCCCCTCTCCGATGGCGGTCCTGAGGTAAGGGTTTCCCGTTAGTACTAAGCTAAGCCAGAGCCAATAGTAGCATGTGGCTGTACTGGAAGCTACATCGAACTGTACTTGAAAGATCTCATTCCCTTGGACGGCAATCCCCACCAAAAACCTGTGTGCAAGACCCCAGTCGGGCGCATTCACTGCAAGACCCCGATGGGCGCAATCACTTGTAGACGCTCCCGTCAATACCATTCCACCCAGGGAGTAGAAGTAAAATAGTATATAGTATTGGTTTTCAAAAGTTTTCACAAAAAATTGCCCCAAAAGAGGGCAAATTATTTGTTTAAAACTTGTTTGATTATCAACCTACCCATTTGTGCAAGCACGGCCAAGCATGGTAGTAAGTCTTGAACCTAAGGCTCTAGATAAATATAATACTTTGCAAAACTTTTATAAAACATGCATAGTATTAAAATTTAAAGAGTTATGCATAGTATGAACATATAGGTCGAAGCATGATCAATTTACAACTTGCCTTCGATTTCGTAGTCACAAGGTTCTACCTCCTCGTAGAATTCACCTTCGCACTCGTCGCAATCTAACGCGATAAATAACTCAAGTAAGACACTCGGCATATCCCCATTCACATAACAATGATTCAAGCAAGCATTCAACACACAAATAACATCCAAATGAAAATCCAAATAACAACACAAATTATTCAATTGCCACTATCATAATTTCTAGGGCACAGTTAGGGTTGATATAGAATCAGGTGTGGTCTTGGAAGAAAATATGACATAGTAATATTCTAGGGTTGGAAATGATACTAAGTGAAGATCTTGGTTTGATATAGAAGATGGGTTGTGAGACAAGTTCTTACAACAAATCTATCATGAGATTATTGTTAAATAATACTGGCGTGGCATAAGTTTCAAGATAAAAGGATTAAATCCTTAATCTTGTAACTTCAAAGTTTTTTTTGGTTGTATCAAATGTCCAGAGAGGTTCCTAAGGGATCAATCTAAGAGTTTTACCCTATAGTCAAATTTTATTTTAACTAAATTATTAAATGATGATCCAATAAGGTCAAATTAAGTTGTTGATGATAAAACATCATCTAAAATATGTTGGAAAAATTCATCCATCAGTTCCAACGGGAAGGTTAGGTCTTAAGGTATAGCAAAATTACTCAAATTCATATTTAAATCAAAACTAAATTTTAATTTGATCAGAATTGAAATTTTATATTTTTATAAACAACTACAGGTTTCAACGAATCCGGGGGTATCTTATTTATCGAAATTGGACATACGGATTGGGAGATAGGAATTTCCAAAGTTTGGATACTTTTCTGAAAAACTAATACGAGAATTACATGGAGCTGCTACGTGTTAAATTCTGAATGGCTGATACCTCTTGGTTTTTTTTAGAAAAAAAAGAGTGCTGGCTGCTTACGGGGATAGATGGCTGGCGAGGTAAGGCAACAGCGGCGGCTCTGGTTCGTGATATTCCAGCAGTCTCCGATGACGAAGGCAAGCTGGTCGGCGGAGAGGAGGCCGAGGCAGACTTGATGGACGCGGAGGTGGGCTCGGTCTCGTCCTCAGGCGCGGTACAGAAGACGCCAGAGTTGCGTGGAGCTCTGGTGGGTCATGTTCTTCACAGAGGTCATGCTCCGGCTGGGTGTTTGAGAAGAATAATTTTTCAGGGGGATTTGCAGTGATTGAATCACCCAAAGAACTAGTTCGAGCGCCAGGGACTTACCATAGAGGTCGCAAGCTTCAATGGAAGAAGGCGGCAGCGCTCAACTCCGGCGAGCAATTGCTCGGGAGTCGGAGGGATTTGGAGAGGGGTTCGTGGACTGGGAGATGCGGAGTGAACAGGGGTTCCTCGGGCGCCCTTTTATAGCAACGGGAAGAGCCGAAACAGAGCAGGCTGTTGTCAAAGTTAAGGGCATCAATGGCAGCCATTACTGTGTGGTAATGGTCATTAGGGCGTGCATTAAGGCGCACTACTAGAGG
>NC_041388.1:688389205-688391588 GCF_002162155.2 Triticum dicoccoides
CCTGTAGTCAACGTGAGGAGGAAGAAGACCTCCTGTATACGTGAGGAGCTGGGCTGTAGGAGTTGGTTGGGCCTAGCCCAATTAATTTTAGGACTAATTAACTATTTTTTTGTGCATAAAGTTTAATTATAAAATGTTTGTCTTTACCTATTTATTATTTCAAGTCTACACACATTAATTTCAGAATTCAATAAACTTATTTTCGTGCACAAACTTGTTTAATAATGCATTATGGGCTTCATAATTTCCCCAACATATCTGAGGGTTTTATGAATACCCGAATGACTAACAAGAAATATTGAATATTTCCCAATAATAGTTTTGGAGAAGTCATATTATCTCCTCTCATTAAATTTAATTCGAATAATTGGGAAATATTAAATGACATTGAAACTTCAAATATGATCCAATTCAAATGGAACTCCAAAATTCAAAGAACTTCACATAAAATATTCTTTCACCACATTTTGAGAAAGTCATTTTATTCTCACTCCATTTTTATTTGTGGTTTGTAGGTGTCCAAAAGAAAAGCAATTGGATTGAAATATTTGAAACAAGAATCAAAAGGTTTTAATTTTCCATGAAAATCATAGCAATTATCTTATTATTAACATTCCAAAATTTGGAAAAATTTGGGATGTTACATTAGGGTTTAAGTCGTAGTGACCCCATCAGTAGATTTTCTTTCGTACACGCTCTCACAACTTTTTTCTTTAGTTGTGAAGTAAATATTGGCTATGAACTGTGAATCATTGAGATGCATTAGCATGCGTGTTAGTTTTCCTTTATATTTGATGGAATGTTGTAACGGGGCAACCTTGGAATAGGAATGAAAATGGAGTGGAAAGTTTCCATTTTTCCAGAGAAAAAATGGAAACGGAGAGAAACCAACGTTTCGTTTCGTTGGATCGCGCCATCGAGCAAAACCAACGTTTAAATCACGTCTGCCGTGTTCGTGTCTCACCCTCCTCCATGGCTCAACCCCACATGGTCACTCGGCATGCCACTCACCGCAAACCGAGTATACGATAACTTTCCCGCCTGCTTGTCGATGGATCGCGCCATGGAGTACTAGCACTACTGGAAGAGATTGATAAGTTGGGCGAGGACAGCTAGCTGTAGCACGGACTCCCTAGAACTTTTTACATGCATGTTGTAGCCGGCTATTGCAACCTTTGAACGCGGAGCAGCCGCGTGCACCCGGAAGCGGCACGGGCGACGCTCTATCGGCAGGCGCGCCGCTTCAATGCCGGCGCCAGTGAGAGGCCACGTCCGCTCTAGCTGGGCATGAATGCGGCACTGACCATTTTGGGCGGGAAGCACGCGCGGGTGATGAAGAGGGTTCGGGTTGGTTAGGACCGGCCGTGGCAGCGGTCCGGACATGTGCAAACAAGAGATGATGTACGTTAATATTGCTGCTTATATAATTAACAACGTAAATAATGTGACAGTTGGACAAATATGATTGGAGATGGAGATGGAAATGGAATTTTACGTAAACACGGATATGCATGTCTATGTCTATGTGTGTGCGCGCGACGACTCTCGCGACCTAGAAGCAGGGGCGTGTTTTTGATCGAGTTTTCTTTTTTGGTACGTTAGAAAATCAGTTTGTCTAATTCACATCTAGATGTTATTTAAGGATATCACATCTAAGCTCCCACAAGTACATAATGTAGCAACAAGAAACAAAAAAACTAGGAAAAAAATAGACCAGAAACAGAGTGGACATCAACTTAGGGTTTGCACTCTCCTCACGCTCGCCGCACTACATATATGTTACATGCTGGAGAGTCAGCGTTCATTTGCTAGGGTTTGCTATATTCACAGTCTCTCACCCTCTCTTCACCAGATCTAAACAAGACTGCGTTGGCCTCTTGTCTCTCTCTCCCCCCTCACAGCTGGTGAAGGAGGCGTCCGTATCCCGTCGCACCGAGAAGGGGAGGAGGTGCAGCGTTCACTCTATCACCTTCGGCGAGGGAGGCAATCCACTGCCGGCTGCGCTGTTCTCTTTCACCCAGCGCCTTGTGCGGGAGGGCCACCGACCCCTTCTTCCTCGCTGCCGTACGTAGTGTGGGCAGATCTGGCCTCCCGCCGCACGCCTTGCCACATCCCGACGACCCTAAGGTATAAGTTTCTTTGAAACCGCCGTTGCTCTAGCTGCATGTGGATCTTTTTCAATCTGTAGTCGAATCTAGGTCTTGGTTCAAAGAGGAAAGAATGGTGCGGTGGGCTGGAGCAAGAATCTAGGACGTGGTTCAATGAGGAAAGGAGGGGCGGAAAGTAGTATAGACTGGCTATCCATCCGCTTTGTAGGTCGAAAAGGGAAAAAGGGAGTAACCCAGTACACACATCTGTAAGGAACCGATCTCTTTGTTGAAAA